>NW_015168059.1:227482-288783 GCF_001447785.1 Gekko japonicus
CTTTCCCTCTCCATTCTGCATTCTTTGTAAAGAACATGCTCAGAAAGTTTCTTCAATTCAGTTTGATTTACTACGATCAAAGATCAGCAAATACCTTAAGAAAGTTCCTTTTGTATCCTTGCTGTTTTCCCCACAAGGCATTACCTTTGCAAGAGCTAAGCAAGGTATATCTGAGTAGCTGGAGGCCCAAGAGAAAGAAATGAAGAGAATATTCCATCCCTCATACCACAATAGTGCAACACTGCAAAGTTCCTGTGCAGATTCCTGCTCCTCTAAGCCTAGAATAGGGTTGCCAGCCTCCAGGTGGGGCCTGGTGATCTCCCGCTGACAGAGATCAGCCCCCCTGGAGAAAATGGCTGCTTCGAAGGCTGGATTCTATGGCCTTGTACCGTGCTGAGGCCCCTCCCCTCCCCCAAACCCCGCCCTCTCCCGGATCCACCCCCAAAGTCTCCAGGTATTTCCAACCCAGACCTGGCAACCCTAGCCTGGAATCTCAACTGTACAGAATGAGAGCTTCCACTCCCATGTTGAGTGGGAAAGCTGGGCAAGAGGAAACAGAAATGGCATGTATGCACCAACCTTAATTTCATTGATATTCTGCTTCCTTTGTAAAGGGGGGGGGATCTGCAACAATTAGCACGAGAGGAGGTGCTTGTCTTTCAGTTTGGATTAATCCCCTCTTTTGGTTCAAAATAGTCCGAGCTTTAAGTATTCTAGATGGGGATGGGGATTCAGGTTCCAAAGCATGTGCACATACAAGCACACCTAATCTCCAGAATATAATGTGGTTAAAGCATGACAGTTTCCCCACCTGAACTCCCCTTTCTTTTAGGCTTCCAGAAGGCAACAAACCACTCACTCCTTCCTTAAAAAACAAAACAAAACCCTAATATATACTGCTGCCAACCTGGTGCATCCAGAAACCCACTATCTTGTCTGTGGGTGGCCCTGTTCTGCCGCTGCACTGACAGGCACTCAGCCATCAAGTTTGCTATTAGGAGGAATGATTTCTTTGGCTTCACCCACTTCATTGTGATTGATATTGGAACGAGGTGATATTTATTCTGTATTCAAACACCACAATAGCTCACTATAATGGAGGCAACATTTCAGATTGTTTCTTTACAATTGCCACCTCATTTATCTCCCTCCATGCCTCACACGTTCTGTGGCACAAAGAGCCAGAAGCAGACACATTAATGCAATCATATCACACACAACGGGCAGAGTGCCAATCTAACAGCACAGAGAGTATGATGAAAATGGTGCCGACCAGAGACAGAAGGCTGGATCCCATGCAATGCCAGCTGAGTCCTTCCCACCACCCTCTTCCCCTGGCAGCTGCCTCTGAGCCTTAAACCTGGGCGAAGTCTCTGAAGGAAGAACATGCAATTGCCTTGGCTCGACCCTGAGCCAGTTTGGTGTAGTGGTTAAGTGCGCGGACTCTAATCTGGGAGAACTGGGTTTGATTCCCCACTCCTCCACTTCCGCCTGCTGGATGACAAGCCTTGGGCAAGCCGAAGTTCTGATAAGAGCTGTTCTTGAAAAAGAACAGTTCTCTCATAAGAGCTCTCAGCCCCACCCACCTCCCAGGGTGTCTGTTGTGGGGAGGGGAAGGGAAAGTAGTTTGTAAGCCGCTCTGAGACTCCCTTGGGTAGTGAAAGGCGGGGCATAAATCCAATCTCCTCTTCTTCTTCTTAGTGCTTAAGTGCGCAAACTCTAATCTGGGAGAACCGGGTTAGATTCCCCACTCTTCCACTTGCACCTGGCTGGATGACCTTGGGCAAGCCGTAGCTCTGATAAGAGCTGTTCTTGAAAAAGAGCAGTTCTCTCATCAGAGCTCTCTCAGCCCCGCCTACCTCACAGGGGGTGTCTGTTGTGGGGAGGGGGAGGGAAAGGAGTTTGTAAGCTGCTCTGAGACTCCCTTGGGTAGTGGAGGGCCATGGGGTATAAATCCAATCTCCTCTTCGTCTTCTTCTTAAAAACAGAAAAAGAAAAAAACAACTGTTGCCATGGATTTAATGGCTGGGCATGGGCGCTTAGCCTCAACGCTCCTCATTCATAGCCTATGAATATTAACTGGTGGCAACTGACTTGATTTGTGTAGCTCTGCTGCATGTTTTCTTCTATCTAGTCTGATGTCAGAATTCCTGCTCTGTAGTGACCCAAATGTAGTGCTACGTTTGCATAGGTTTCCATATATGGCTTTTGGGATACAGCTGACAATTTGCCCCTGAACCACCACTTTGTGTTGCCTGGTCCTGCTTGGGAACGCAAGTCACACCAGTCTGAAGTCTGCCCACTTGCTACCCACACCCCTCAAGACCCCCGATGCTCAGCTAACGTGGGCTATTTTTACACTCGAGGATCTCTCATGGAAAGGAACCGATTGAGGAAAGTCTTCTTTGGGAAAAGGGAGGTGAGCTGGCACCAGGTACAGGAAGGTTAAGCCAGTGGGATGAGAAGGAAGACAACCTTCAGTTCATAAAACCCAGAATCATAAAATGAGAGTAATAAAACTGAATTTGGGGTGATTAGTCAGTTATTAGGAAATTGAGAGGTTAATTTGATTATAAAGAGTTGTATTGAGATTGATTGTGATATAATACTGTATGGAATTTTATTTATGTCTCTATTGCCTGGAAGTCGCACATGGGTGGTGTTGGTGTTGGGATATGTTTTATGAAATAAAACAATAAAAATTATTTTTTTTAAAAGTAATAAAACGGAATGCTGTTGCAACTGTATGGTAAGTCAGGCTCAGTGCTAAGTTAGGAGATGAGGTCCTTGAAGCAAGGCAGAAGAAGGGAACTTCAGGAAGCCTTCTTGCTCCTCACATTACGGAGCAAGTTTTGCCTGGGAAGCTAGCCGGAGGGGGGGGGGAAGCCTTCATAAATGATCAGCCCGCTGCTGCTCAAGAGTCTTCTCTGCCGGCCCAAGTGGTGGTCGTCTTTCAGTCAAAACTTGAATCCTCACCTGATCTACCTCAAGCCACGGTTTCTGGGCACGCAGCGGCTGGGCTCAGATGATGACAATTATCTTTCATTTACATGGATTGAGGTATTCTGGTTGCTCAGTCAAGACACAACGTGCCATTTTTAATGTCTTCAACACCATTACCTCACTGAATTAAAATCTCAAATTAAAACAAAGTGATGTCCCCTTAATCTCACATCTCTATATCTTTTTTTAAAAAACAGTTCAACTTTGGATACTCCGCCCAGTGTTTTAACAGCTATTAACAACAGGTTGGTTTGTTTTCCTTAGAGGAAACAGCCACCCTTATAGCCCCAGGGTTTTGCACCCAGTGAAGACTGCTCATGTACAGTGCAAAGGCTGCCTCTGTCCTGGCTTCCACAACCGAGAGCTGCTCGTATACCTGGATCAGGCAAACTCTCATTCCAGAGGATCACATGGTCAGGACTGTGAAGAGTAACACGTGGACCTCAGTTTGGTAGTCTATCAATGTACGTGGCTAGAAAATGAGCTATTAGGACGGCATATGCAAAGCCACAACAAGAGCACTGCCATGTGGGTTTAACTTGCCTCATTATGCAGCTTAATGACAACACACACAGACGCTCCCACAGTGTTCAGCTGCACCACTGAAGCTGCAAGTCCACTAAATGGGAAACGGAAGCAACAATGTGATGTTGTTGAGATTCACAAAGAAAATGCCCACGAGGTAATACAAGCACAATCTCCGATCACTCTGTCTGAGTGTCACAGGGTGGGAACGGACCCACCACAAAGAATGTGCAGAACCCAACTGCTGCTAAACAGATCGTCCTAGGCGAGGGTCTCACCAGGAGAAGGCTGTCTGAGGAATTTTAACTGGCGCACAGGAACCTACTGGGAGATGCTATCAAATACAACCGCCGACTGAAGAGTTCTGACTGGGGTGACAAATGGCCCCCAAACAGGAAAAGACTCTACACCAGGGCCGCTGCTAGGCCTCACAATGTATGACCACATCAGCCACCTTGTATCACAGCACATTAGAGATCTCAAGGCACAAGCAGCATAAGCCGAGAGTACTGGGCACACGCTCCTCGGCACACACAACTGCGGAGCTGGCAAGACCTATGCCCCCTTCCTTGCCAACACCTCAGGAACCTCCACCTCTCAGTGAGAAGGCCTACAAAGACAAAAACACGCAAGCAGGCACACCAACCTGTTAGGAAAAAGGAAGCCCAGAACAGGAGTAGCATTCAACTTTTATATTAGATCAGATGACAATTTTTAAAGAGTCCCCAAAGCTTTTAAGTCTCACAGAGCTCTTCTTTAGTCTGGATGATAACCACGAAAACCCAGTTTGCCTGGCATGCCAAAGGTCCCAGGCTCAGTCCCCATCCCAGCATCTCCAGTTTTCAAAAGAAGGAGGCAAAAAGGTGATGTGAAAAGACCTTTTGCCCTCCCGGAGACCCTGGAAGGCCAGATAATGAAACTGAAGCTCAAATACTTTGGCCACCCAATGAGAAGAAGGGAGCACTCACTGGAGGAGAAGACCCTGATGCTTGGAAAGACCGAAGGTCAAAGAAGACGGGGACGGCAAAGGATGAGATGGTTAGACAGTGTCATAGATGCAACGAACATGAAATTGAGCCAACTTCAGAGATGGCGGAAGACAGGAGGGCCTGGCGGGAGCTGGTCCATGGGGTCGCGAAGAGTCGGACTCGACTGTGCGACTGAACAACAACAAAGACCCTGGAGAGCCGCTGCCAGTCAGACGGCACTGGGCCTTGGTGGATCAACGGCCTAATTCAAGTAGAAGGGCAACTTCATGTGTGTGTTCAATAGACAAATCTTGAAATGAGGATTTCAGGCGCTTTTCTGCAATCAGCTTAAGACTGTGTCCAACACAGAAAATCTGAAGTTGCCACAAAGGTATTTGGGAGAAAGCAGTAATGGCAATTTCCCTTGGCAACTATAAGATCCAGCACTTATTTAGATCTGTCTCCAGACTGATCCAAACATACAGGGCAAAACCAGTGAATAATTCGAGACAATGCACTACGTATAGTATCAAATGGCAGACCCAGGCTAAAATAAAATTGTCTTGACTGCAGTAGAATATCTTGTGTATTTATCTCAGCTTTCCACAAAGGAGTTCAGGACAAAGTTCATGCTCTCCCTCCTCCAAGCTTCAGTCTCACAATAATTCTGGGAAGCAGGTCAACCACAGACCTGTACAGATGATGTGAGCGCATACAGGGCAACACACACAAAAGGCAAATGAGAGAGCACACACTGGTCCTACTCATGAGTGAGTATGGTGGCCCTAGTCTCTCCTGTGAGTTCAACCAAAAGGGGGGGGGCACAATGTCTAGGCACGTACCCCTTGTTGGTCCTCTGCTCAGATTTAGTGTATATACAGGACTACAGTCACCCACAGAAATCCATCAAGTATCCTTCTGTTGTTATCCTTCTGCATTACACCCACTGGGAAGTATACTCCACTGAAACTAGTAGGACTTTAAAGAGAATGAGTTATGCCCAGAGCTCTCAGATGTTCATCACATGTTCGGGCTTCATTGTTTTACCTTCAGCATTTTACAAATTGGAAATTATTTGCCATTGAAATACTGATGCTCTAGGCATTAAAAAACAATACCCTTACTTTACTTTACCAGGGCTGAAACAAAGTCTGCAACATGCCAGATTTCATTTTCTTTCTGATAGCATGTGTGCCAGGAACTGCATTAAAGAATGCAGAGAAATCTTCAAACGCCGGTATTCTTTGCATTATCACAACTCAATGCAGAAGTCATTCTTTTAATAAGGTGGTCATTTAAATCTCATCTTGAGAGAGTGCTTGCTTATCGACTGCCCCTTTGGTCAGAGGGTGCATGTTTTTCAAGAGCACTGACATTTCTGCCCAAAGTCAGCCAGTCATGTGATTCTGCCTACACAAAGGGAATTCTGCGACCATCTGTTTGGAGAACCAGTCTCTTTGTACGGCGTACAGTAAATGGTCTCTCTTGGGATGCAAGAACAAGTCAACAGAAGTGGCATGAATAACCAAGGAAAACTTGAACATATTTCAGGTAAGTTTTGGACTCGTTTTTCCTTTCCTTTCCGTTGTCCAATAAAAGCTCTATAACTCAATGCCTTGAGCAGTACAGTACAGTAATCTCTGTTTATTTCCCAAAAGACAAAAGGAATATTTTTTTTCTTTTTTTGGCAACATTCAAGGTTATATTAGGATTTTGATCTGAGAGTAGGAATGGGACTAGGGATGGGTACGAACAGAGAAGAAGAAGGTTCATGGTTTGTCCACAGTTATATAACTGGTTTGTGAGGTTTTGGGGAAGATCTGAGATCGTCTCTGTCTCCTTGCCGGCAGCGGCTCCCTGAGGCCAGCAGAATAGAATGTGTATGTGTGTGTGGGGGGAGATCTTGCAAAAGATCTTTGAAGGGAATGTTCCCTTTAAACGGCTTTTGCAAGTGGGCACCGCACATGAGTGAAGTCCAAGTGACGAGTTCACCACTTCCGGGTAAACTCATTGCTTGGACTTCACTCGCATGCAGCACCACCTTGCAAAAGATCTTTGAAGGGAACATTCCCTTTAAATAGCTTTTGCAAGCCATTTCAGTGATCCCTTTTGGTCCTGTCCCCCACTTCCAAGCGAAAAGGATCACTGAAATGGCTTCCATCTATTTCAGCCTAACAGGCTGGCATGGATGCAAGCGAACCGGCAACGTTTGTCACGAAATTAGGTGATGGATGCAAACAAACCAGCAATGTTTGTAACAAAATTAGGTTTGTGACAAGGTTTGTGTCCATCCCTAAAATGGGACCACCCTGCTTGGACTAAAATCATTGACATTCACCAGCCACAGTAGAATAAAAGGGCATCTTAAAAGATAGAGGGCATTCCAATAAAATATGAGAGGTTGAATCTATTTTAGCAAGGGCACAAGAGCAAATCCTATTAGAGTAAGGAGGATGCAAAATGCAGCTTCTCATAACCACTGCTGAAGGGATATTCATTCTTGCAAGAGTAAAAGCCCTGAGTAGACCAGGTGAGATCAGATAATAAGCACAGGAGGGAAAAGAATCAGGGGGAAGTATCTGTGGTGACAGACTGCCAGACAGTGGTGAACTGAGATAACCTATCCTTAAAACTAACCCTGCCCTCAGGCAAAGGTGCAGATGTTGCCCCTGATCTCTGGGAGGCTGATGGTATGTAGAGTGGGAACATGGTGCGCCCCTATGTTTCCCAAAACATGGTGTCTGGAATTGGTGCTGTCCAGTCCAACACTCTGTGTCACACAGTGGCCAGAAATACCAGTGCCATCAGGAGGTCCAGCAGTGGGGCCAGGACATTAGAAGCCCTCCCACTGTTGACCCCCCCCCCAAGCACCAAGAAGACAGAGCATCACTTGCCCCAGAGCCCCTAGCTATACCTTGTGGCTAATAGCCACTGATGGACCTCTGCTCCATATGCTTATCTAATTCCCTTTTGAAGCCGTCCATGCTTGTAGCTGCCACCACTTCCTGTGGCAGTGAATTCCATGTGTTAATCACTCTTTGGGTGAAGAAGTACTTCCTTTTATCCGTTCTAACCCGACCGCTCTGCAGTTTCATGGAGTGCCCACGAGTTCTTGTATTGTGAGAAAGGGAGAAAAGTACCTCTTTCTTTACCTGCTCTTTCCCATGCATAATCTTATAAACCTCGATCATGTCACCCCTTAGTCGTCTTTTCTCCAAGCTAAAGAGCCCTAAGCGCTTTAACCTTTCCTCATAGGGAAAGTGTTCCAACCCTTTTATCATTCGAGTTGCCCTTTTCTGCACTTTTTCCAAAGCTATAATATCCTTTTTAAGGTGTGGTGACCAGAATTGCACACAGTATTCCAAATGAGGTCTTACCATTGATTTATATAGGGGCATTATTATATTGGCTGATCTGTTTTCAATACCCTTCCTAATAATCCCCAGCATAGCATTGGCCTTCTTTATTGCAGTCACACACTGTCTCGACATTTTCAGTGAGTTATCTACTACAACTCCAAGATCTCTCTCTTGCTCAGTCTCTGCCAGTTCAGACCCCATCAATGTGTATTTATATTTAGGATTTTTGGCTCCAATGTGCATCACCTTGCACTTGGCCACATTGAACCCCATTTGCCATGTTGACGCCCACTCGCCCTCCTCGACAGATCCCTTTGGAGTGCCTCACCATCCTCACTGGTTTTCCACCCTGAACAACTTCGTATCATCTGCAAATTTAGCCACTTCATTGCTTACTCCCAACTCCAAATCATTAATGATTTGTCCTCTGAAGAAAGGCAAATTAATACCTTGTTTTCAACATTGGAAGCATTGTGTTTGGTTGGGAACCGAGGGGTAGACAGCTAGAGACCAAGCAGTCTGTTTACTCTTTTTCATGTGTGACAGAGTGTTGGACTGGATGGGCCATTGGCTTGATCCAACATTGGGTTCTCTTATGTTCTTATGTTCATTGGTTGATTGGGCAAATATAATAGAGTGTTCAAACAGCAGATCTTGAGCCCATGCTCAGGTATCAAGAGGAAACATAGCATTAAGAAGCCATGAATGGTGCCTCCGAACAATCGCAGATGCCATCATTCCAGCAGAAACCTCAGTCTAGTGTTTCCTGGCATTTATTTGCTGTTTGGATAATTTGACCGCCACCCCCTGGATCTTCTTAGCCAGGTTCTTCACGTTGTCAGGGAGAGAGTTGAGGAATTTAGTAAGGCTTTCCCACAAAAATAATTGGTAGCCCCCCATGATAGTTTCATAGTTGGTATCTGAGTAGGACTTACGCCCTATGAAATCAAGCCTCCTAATCCCCCTATCAGTAGAGGAGACATACTGTTCAAGGCAGTGATGCACTTGCATATCCTCTAGGATTACTAAAGAAGAGGTTGGGTGGGTGGACAGCTACTCAGCCACATCACGTTTTACCCTATAGAGCAGGGGTGTCAAACTCAACTGTTATGAGGGCCAGATCTGACATAAATGAGACCTTGTTGGGCCGGGCCATGTGTGTCATAAGATGTAATGCCAGGTAGCGGAGATGTAAACTTTATAAAGGACAAAAACACAAAGGTTTTTTTTTACTTAAAATAAAAACATGCTTAAAACATTAGCACTCTTGCAATATTTTGTTTATTTAACAGTGTCTGATAACTGACATCTCTTGCTCTGAATTACTGCATCAAAATGCAATATTCAATATGCAAAAAATGTAGTCCAGCGGGACCTCCAGCAGTTCCGTAGAGCCGTTAAAACGGAGCTGTTTCGTCAGGCGTTCCAATAAGAACCGATTATGCTGGTGGTGTCGCACTAGCACTTTATCACAGGATGTATTAGCTGGGATTTTATGGAACTTATATTTTGAAAATGTTGGTTTTAACCGAATGTTGGTTTTAAATTGCTTGTAAGCCACCCTGAGCTGCTTTGGCGGGAGGGCGGGGTAGAAATTTAATAAATAAATAATCCTGAGTATGCTGTTCAGGTGTGTATCTGTAAGCTGCAAACCTACGATGACACAGCATCAGCAGAACTGGAAGAAGACAGCCAGTTCCACTGTGGGCCTGATAGAAGCCCTCCGGGGGCCTGATCTGGCCGCCGGGCCGCATGTTTGACACCCCTGCTGTAGAGATTATCCAGTTTACGTGGAGTCACTTGAGCTGAAGCCAGTTTCTGCCTAACTGGAACCATTAACTCATCCAACCCTTCCAAAATAGGGAAAGCCACAGAAGATGGTGTATATCAGGGTAGAGACAGCTTAGTATTTTGTCTTTAAGTTTACTGTTGGAGGCAGCCACATTAATTTCTAAGGCCTTAGCTATGTGCAGCATGTGCTCACTGTACAGACGCAGATCTTCACTTGGAGAAACCGGGTCAGGGTCACCCATTTCGAGGTACTTTCAGGGCTATAGTGTGGGGTGTCATCTACCTCCTTGATCTCATCGTAAGATGCTCAGAATGGGCAGCCAGATTGTAGGTCTTCGGCATATGCCTGATCTGGTTTGTCGGGGAACTCAGATTGATCATGTTCTCATTCAGATAGGTAGCAAGGTGGCAAGCTGTAGGATGGGCATTGTGTAGCAGGCAGAGGTCATTTCGGGGGGGAACGCAGGGGAACGCAGTTCCCCCGGGTGAGGTGCAGGGGGCGGGGCACATGATGAAGCCCCGCCCCCTGCTTCCAGCCCTCATTCAGCCAGGAGGAGGCAAGAGAAGAGGGAGGGTAAGTTGCTTCCTCCCCACCTCTCCCCACCCCTGCCTGCCTGGGGCCAGGGAGGGCCTTGGCGGGGCTTCCTCGCACTCCCGCTGGCCTTGCAGGTCCACCGCCGGGCCCCTGATGTCAGGGGGTGTGGCATATGCTAATGAGTTATGCTAATGAGTTCCCCTAGCTCTTTTTCTACGAAATGACCCCTGGTAGCAGGCTTCCCAATGAGCGGAGCTCTGAGTTCCGTGTGCACTGGATTCGAGGCAGTGCCCCTTGGTTGCTCTACGTCTGCATCAGAGAACGATTTTGGGCAGGAAGTCTGGGTTGTCAAGAGAGGCCCGGAGAAAGCAATCTTGAGCAATCCCTGACCAGTTTCACACTATGAAGCAGTCAGGACATTTTATAAAGAGCAAAGCAGACAGACCAAGTTTTATTTATCAAGTCTAACGCTTGGTTCTTTTCAAAGTGATGTCAATTAAAATGTTACAACACAGAATTAAAACATTATAGTAATCCTCAGGCCAAAAATCATCATTTTACTTCTGTTTTTATATTCTGCCTCATTTGTTCATTGTTCATTTAATTTATTTATTTATTGGTCAGATTTATACCCCCGCCCTCCCAGCCAAGGCCAGCTCAGGGTGGCTTCCAGAAGAAGAAGAGGAGGAGGAGGAGATTGGATTTATACCTCGCCCTTCACTTGGAGCCTCAGAGCGGCTGACAAACCCCTTTCCCTTCCCCTCCCCCCAACAGACACCCTGTGAGGCAGGCGGGGCTGAGAGAGCTCTGACAGAAACAGCTCTTTTTCAAGAACAGCTCTTATCAGAACTACAGCTTGCCCAAGGTCATCCAGCCAGGTGCAAGTGGAGGAGGAGTGGGGAATCAAACCCGGTGCTCCCAGATTAGAGTCCGCACACTTAACCACTACACCAAACTGGCTCTCAGGAAACAAAAAAACAGTTAGGGACATGTGTTGCTTTAAAATACAGACTAATGCACCACACAAACGGGAACTTGGCTTCCAAAACATAAACTTTCACAAACCATCTCATAGTTAAAAATCCAAGTTTCGTTCAGAAGACAATATACGGTAACTATTTAGTTGCATCAATTTTATATGAAATTATACTTAAACTTTATTTTTAAATGATACTGGGGTCTTTTAAGAAACATTGTTTGAAATGTTCAAAATAGGTCAGATGTACAACTCTGCATCACAAAGAACCAAAGAAATAAAGCAAGGAAACCAATTTATATAGCATGTAGAAACAGTGGCTTTTAGTCCAGAAGCAAAGTAATGAGATTCTTTGAAGTAAAAGAAAACAAAAAAACACTGGAACATTATGCTCTGTCATAACCATTGTTCATCTAAAATGTACTCCATGTTAAAAGAGAATTTGGAAGGCAGAGAGCGCCTTGGACTAACACCTTCCTTTGCTTTAATCACAAATAATTGCCTCTCTTTGTACTAATGAGCAGCACAAAATGAGTGCAATTTAGACAATTCATTCAGTGTAATAGCTTTGAGAGCTAATATTACTGCAGAGAGATCTATTCTCAATTTCCTGGAGCACAACAGAGAGGCGGCAGATTTTGCACTTGAGAGAGCTTCCTCACCACCATGCAAATAGAAACAGAAATCCCATTATCTATTGGTAAAGACGGGGACGACGACAACAACAACAACAGCAACAACAAAGCAGGTTAAATAAAGTTTCATATGCTGCTGTATCCCCACAACAATCGTCACCTCCCAGGATCATGAATGGAAATAAAGCCCTCCACTTACTGAAATCAATGAGAAACCTTCCAAATCCTTGCCTTTGGTACTGGGGCATGATCATTATGCAGGAGACGTTGTACTTCTGCTGGCAGAGCTTTTCCTGAGGGAAGGAGAAACAGATCAGGCATGTCAAAAAGCTGCTGAAGTGGGCAGTTCTTGATAAAGCCTGGAAGGCCCCAAGTTTTAACTCCAAGACGGCATCAATCCATTTTAATTTATTTAAAATCTTACATAGAAGCTATTTAACTCCAAGTAGAATGGCTAAATTTCCAAAAAATCTGAGAAAAAATGTTGGAAAGGTTGTGGTTCGATGGGAGATTTCATGCATTGTTTTTGGTTGTGCCCCTCTATTCAAAGATTTTGGAATAAAGTAGTAGGTCAAACTGAGATAATAGTTGGTCAACAGATCTCAAAAAATACAGAAAACATCCTTTTAGAAATAGGCTTAACAGAACAAGTAAATGAAGACAAGCTGGGCACAATAACAACTTTGTTAGGCATTGCGACGTTAGAGATTGCTAAGAAATGGAAACAGAAGAAAGGGCCTTCAATACAAAATTGGTATGACTCTGTCTGGAACCACTTTATGCTGGGTAAAATAGATTATTCTACAGGCATTCAGAATTTTGATGTTTATGATAAAAATTTTCAAACAATTTGGTCTCCTTTTGCTAAATTTTTACAAGATAAGGAAATTGTTTCATCTAATATACATTACAAGGAGTTAATGAATGTTTTGACTTAAGAACGTATGTTAGTAATGGATATATTTTGGATCTTTTCTCTGTATGTTGTAATTGACTATGGATAGAAGAAGTAGTTTATATTTATGATGATTTATGGCTGAGTCTTTTAGGATACGGTTGTACTGTTATGGTGGAATTTTTAATAATTAAAAAGAAGAAGAAGTGGGCAATTCCATATGCACCTGCTTCTTCTGTCTTTGCCAGACATCCCAGGAAGGCGCACCATCGGCAGCAGGTCAGCACCACAACAGCATCGTCCTGAGGAAAGGACTGTCACACTAGCAAGGTGCAACTGCAATCGAGGCAATCTCTGAGAGGTATTTCTGTTATTTTATGGGCCGGCACTAAACACCAGATGGAACTGCACAAGAGATGGGGGTGGGAGAGAGATATTTTCATGCTCCACTGTCAGGAATATATACAAAGGGAAATGATGCCCACAGGCTCAGTCCATGTAGCAGAGGCTGGGTTGGAAACAGTTACCACGTAAAACACCTTCCTGCATTTCACCGGCATATCTCACCTGCCTCTGAGCAAATGCATCTAACTCACAGAGGCTGCTGATCTGGGGTTATATTTGGAGCACGTGTGGATTTCGCACAGCCAAGAGCATCACCCCCTGAATACAGAATGACCTCCAGGCGCTCAGGCCATCTGAGGCTGGCACATGGATGGACAAGGGAGAACCCCCACCGCTTGCCTAAATCGGCTGCTTAACACAGAGAGAGAACACGGGAAGCCCCTCTCCCAAGAGGAGTTTGTACTCTGGATGCTGGGGGTGGGGGACGGCAAAAAGGCCGGGAGCCAGACTGGCAGCCACACCTCCACGCTGAGGCCAGGTGAATCACTTCCGTGGCCCAATCCCTTCCCATGGGTTGCAATCAAGGGGTGGAGCCTGCCAGAAGGAAGAAATCCTTTCTCTGCCCACACCCTGGCATGCCCTTCTGAGCAGCTGGAACTGCAGAGAGGCGCTAGCCCCACCTTACAGAAAAGCTGAGAGCATCCAGTGCAATGCTCTGAACCCACCACACGAGGCCAGCAGTGTGCCTGGGTGTCACTACAGGCAGAGTCCAAGCCCCAAGTGCCCACCACCACCACCTTCCCATGCAGGCCCTATTTCAAGGTGCTGCAGCAATTGGGTGTTGTTACGCCAGCACTCCTACAGTTGTGTGGGGCTTCAGGCTGCTCGATACCCCTCCCCACTTGCTTTTGGACCCAGAGAGCAGAAGCCAAAAAGGCCGGGGAAGAAGCAGCTTGACCAGACTCAGAGGAAACACATGGCTGAAACCCATTAAGATGCCAAACAAGGTTTTTGGGGTGGGGTCAACGACACAATGATGGCGGACGCCTTTCCCAGCTCTCTGGGGAGGCGTACCGCACAGCAGCGAGGGGGAGAGGCGCAGCTGGCTCTGCGCTTCCATGGGAGTTCAGGGAGAACTTCCAAGCCATAGGGCTTTGAGGGTGAGCCTCTTTTCCTGCTAACGGCAGGGGAATGGAGGCTCCCCTCCACCCCGATGGTCCCTCTCGCTGACTGCGTCCTCTTAGCGAGGCCACAAGCTGTGTCGACCCGATCAAGCACAGGAGATCTAGCGGAGGAGCGATTAAGAGTGAGGTCAAGATAAGACCAACAATGAATGTAAGGAGCGAACTGTGAGTGAAAATGAGCGATTTGTCTTCAGAAGAGAAAATCCCCTCCCCCTCAAAGGAAAAACTTTCTGAGCGATAGCATGCTGAGAGGGATGCCTCTCAATGCATTTGCATAAACAAGGAGAGGGAGGGAGAGAGAAACGATTGTAAACGGATACATGAAGCGAAATCCCCCGCCCCCTGAAATCCCTTAAGCGATTGGAGGGGGTGCCTAAACGGAAGAGGGGAGGGGGAGAAAGACAGTTGTAAACAGATACTTCTGAAAGACTTTATTTGCAAGCGTGTAAGCCTGTTGTGGAAGATTTCCATGAGCTTTTAACAGCGTATACAATTTGCAGAGCCAGGAAGAAAGAGACTTTATTGAAACTAAAACGTTGAAACGGCAGATATTAAAAAAAAAAAGATGGCAAAAACTTTAAGGAGAAGAAGGGAAGTTGACGTCACTGCACTAGTAGCAGAAGCCATCAAGCCGATCTTGGAGCAACTTGTTCGTATTAACCAGCAGCTGGCCAAGATAAATCAACAATTTTTGTCTTGGCAGCTCCAGGAGGCGAGTGGAGAAAAAATGGAATTGAGGGCTCTCAAAGCGAATGAGATAGACACTAAATTAAGCAGCGATCTCAATGAGAAAAGAAGAAAAAGCACAAGAGAAACGAGAAATTTACAAGGATTTTACTTCTTCTCTGCGTGTGTGCTTAGAAAGTGTCATCTTAAAGTCTGCTGAGAAAAAGGAGCTGGAGGTACCCTTCATAATCAAGAAACCTTTGAGAAGCCATTGGACACCGAGAACAGAGCGAAAGAGGCTTAAGACTAGCGGTTCTATTCCTTTAGATGGAAGAAGATTGGGCTGCAGTGAACGTCTAAGAAGATATCAAGAATTTAGATTTAGTATAGATGTAAAGGCGGAAGGACTTTGCAAATTGCCTTTATGAGACGAGCTGGAGGAGATGCTCAGGAAATCTTCTCATAACAAGTAACAATCTAACATATAAGCGTAGAAAGACAGGATCTCACAAAGTATATTGTTTATTAACAGCCTTTTCTTTTACTAACAGCATTTTAACAGGGAATGATCTCCTAGCCTTGGGTTTTTAGCTTAGTGTGGGTTATCTTTTCTTTCTCCCTAAAATTGTAGTCCCCCTCTCCTCATTTTTTCTTGGTAGTTTATGTAGTATTATTAAAAAAAAAAAATCCTTCCAAGGGCTTTAAAAAAAGAAGAAGAAAAAAAAAAAGCCAAACAAGGTTATCCAGGCACCCTTGAAGCAAACAATCCTGACTTGCTGTAAAGAAGTTGTAACTCCAGGGACTCACTCTGATAGTGCTCTGCGTCCTGGCCATGGGCCATTTGCTGCACAAAGGAGGGAACTCCACATTAAAAAAATAAACAGTTCTCTTTATTTACTATATCCAAGGACGGAGGCAGGAAAACAAGGTAACAGCCCCATATTTAGTCCAATTAAAAGCCAAAACTTCACAGCAGTTACCATAAGCAATAATCCAAGCCTTCAAATGAACTCCTCATACAAGGCTCCTGAAGAGGGACGAATTCCAAAAGTCTCTTGGCTCTCCTCCAATTGCTTGCTTTGCCTTCTCTGTCTGACGACTAACGGCTGACAGTAACGACACAGACTTACTCCCTCTCTATCCACCCCACTTATTAAGCGATCTCAGCTGTAATTGACCACAGCTGTTACTACCATGCTCTACCCTCCAAGAGAGCCTAAAGAAAAGAGGAAATCACAAAAGGCTGCCACACCCAAAGCCCCATACACAGAGCACCGAACCCTTTACCCTTGCTAAGATCATTCCAGATTCCAGCCACAGGAACCATGGCCAGCACTTGTGACAGCAGAGGACAACTATGACAGAAGATTTAAAGTGATTTTTGGGACCAAAGAGAGCAAACTAGTCTCCTTCCTGAGCTAATGGCAAAGCTCATCTACCTGACCAGAATGTCTTAACACATTTGTAAGCAAAAGTCCAGTCACCGTGTTTGAGCAAATCCTATCAATGTTATAAGCTTCCGCCCCCACATGGTCCTGCAAGCAGGAGGCCTCAAAGCGGCCACTGAGCCAGGCTGTAAGTGGAGGATACACTTTCGGAAGAGAGGTGCTTATTGGGTGCCCGCCAGAGAGCGCCCGCCCCCCCGCCCTCTACTCCTTCTCGCTCACCTTACCCCTCTTTCTCCAGGCACTGGATGGATCTGCAGGCTTTTTGCCCTACACGTCTGGGTGATATATATTTTTTAAAAACCTACAGACGCCACTCACTCTCCTTGGCAGGGGGGAGGCCTGTCTACTTCATAAATTGTTTTGAGAAGAGTATCTTCATTCCACCCTGACCTGAATGGCCCAGGCTAGGCTGATCTCTCGTCAGATCTTGGAGCCCAAACAGGGTCACCCTGGTTAGTCCTTGGATGGGAGACCACCAAGGAAGTCCAGGGCTGCTACACAAAGGCAGGCAGCGGGAAACCGCCTCTGTTTGCCTGTTGCCTGGAAAACCCTGCGGGGTCATCATCAGCTCGCTGCCAACTTGATGGCGCTTTCCTCCACCACCATCTTCATTACAGGAAGAGTACAGGAATCCCTCGTTTCTGCACACAACGCAAAATCAGAAAAGGGAATTTATGATGTCTGCCAAGGGGACTCGTATTCCATCTCCACTGGCATCTACCAGCCATGCAGGACACAGGTCTAGGCGGCAAGTGGTGGGCTTCACCGCTCCTAGGATCCTGTCAACATTGTCCTGGGAGAGTCAGCTGAATTGGTCCAAAGAATTGGTCCAAGCCTGAAGACAGCCAAGGGGCCTCCAGTCCACATACTGTGTCCAAGTTGGCCGGCAGGTCCTGGTGCAGCGACAAGACTTTATCTGCAAAAAAACTCACCAAAGCCTCACAGCTAATTGCTAATTTACTAATATTTTGGTTTCTCCCAGAGAGAGGTTAGAGACCTAATTAACCCTAAATAATTGTGCAAGGCGTGAGGTTGCCTTCGCAAGGGAGGTCACATTGTATTCTTTCTTTGTCGCCTTCACTGCCATCTTGTAGGATTTTATGAACGTCCTACAAAATGTTCTTGTAGCTTGTCACAAGTCCGCTGCCAGGCTCGCTCTAGTCGTCTAGGCTCCCGCTTCAGATTCCGAAGCTCTGGGGTATACCACGGTGCTGATTTGGAGCAGGGGCAAGGAGGGCATCAGGGAGCGATCTCGACGATGGCTTCAGACAGACGGCTTTGCCAGTCTACTATCAGCGCATCCAGCGAGTCGCCAAGGGGCATCGGATCCTGCAGAGCATCCTGGAAACCAACTCTATTCTTTAGTCTTCTCGGGCAAGCATAAATCTGCTCGCCACCTAAACAGGAAGGGGCTGGGGTACTTGAACAGACTTTCAGGACAAAGTGGCTCAACCATGGCACTGCATCAGTAATAACTGGATCCTCATTTATCCCCGCCGTGAAGATCAAATCCAGTGTGTGGCCTGCCTGGTGTGTTGAACTTGATCCAAACTGAGATGCCATGGAAGACACTAGGTCCATCGCCTGTAAGGAGGCAGCCTCATCAGCATGGATGCTGAAGTCCCCCAGGACTACTGGTCTGGGGAACGCCAAGGCCCAACCTGACACTGGGACCTATGGAAGACTGAGTTAACCTTGGATTGGAATGTTGGGTCAGTCCTTATGACCACTTTGTGAAATATGCACAACTCTGGCGTGACAGAGAGGGCATGCAGCTCAGACACCCTTCTTGACAACATGACTGCAACTAAGAAGATAGTTTTCATCAGTAGCCATTTCAAGGGTGTCTCTCTGATTGGTTCAGAAGGGGTTCTGGCAAGCACCAATAAAACCATGTGTAATTTCCATGTTGGGAATCTACGAATCTATCGTGGAGATTTGAGCATCGCACCTTTAAGAAAATGGAGTGTGTGTGGATGCTGTGATAACCTACATCCTTCAGTGTGTGGTAAGATGGTAGATAGTGCTACTATCTGTCTTCCCAGTGTGGATAACTTGAGACCTGTGAACAAGCCATCTTGCAGGAAGGCCAGAATTGACTGGATTGGAGAGTTAAGTGTTTTTTACATTTTTTCTCCTGCTCCATCTTGCAGATGCTTTCCAGGAGGCATTACAAATTCTAATCGTAGAATGCATCCTGGAGGCTTACAATGTGTCAGTCACCTCTGGAGAATTTGCTCTGCTCGATCTCCAGGCAGTTAAATACAGCCATTCCAGATGAGGATGCCATACTGGAGCATGTCTGGAGACACTGGAAGAGTTAGGGGTGGAGCGATTTCCAGTTCCTGGAGTGCTGAGAACCATGGGCAGCGAGGCCATAGTGGCTCTATTACAATTATTTCCACTTTCTGCGCCTTGATTTTTCTTATCATCTTGGGAATGATTGGCACAGGCGGGAATGCATACAGTAATCCTCTTGACCATTGAGAGGCTAGAGCATCTGTTGCGTCGGCTTTGAGATCAGCATACCTGGTGAAATGCCAAGAAAGTTCTTGTTTGGATGGGGACACAAATAGGTCCACCAGTGGAAGGCCCAGTCATGATGTGATCAGCTGGAACAGGTCTTTCTTGAGGGACCATTCTCCCACCTGAATGTTCTCCCTGCTGAGCAAGTCCACATGTACATTTGTGGAACCCTTGATAAGCTCTGCTCTTATTGAGGCTAAATTCTTCTCTGACCATGACAAAATCTTCATCACCTCTTTGTGGAGTTGTGACAATCTGGATCCCCCTCGTTTGTTTATACAGATGTTGGCTGGAATGTCTGTTCTGATTAGAATATGGTGTCCCACTATCTGTATGCTGAAGTGGTATAAAAGGTAAAGGTTTCCCTTGCTCGAAAGCCAGTCGAATCCGACTCTAAGGGGCGGTGCTCATCTCCAAGCTGAAGAGCCAGCACTGTCCAAAGACTTCTCCGTGGTCATGTGGCCAGCATGACTAAATGCCAAGGCACACAGAATGCTGTTACCTTCCACTGAAGTGGTACCTATTTATCCACTTGTAAATTCTTGCTTTCAAACCACTAGGTTGGCAGGAGCTGGGGCAAGAGACAGGAGCTCACTCCGCCACGTGGCGCTAGGGAAACTGCTGAGTACCAACCTTCTGGTCTGCAACTCAATGTCTTAACCTCTGAGCCATCGCTAAGGAAATCGCTTGGAGCTCCAACTGATTGACTGGTAGAGACCTCTCGTTGTTGGTCCAGTGGCCCTGTACCAGTGTCTTGCCTAACAGTGCTCCCCATCCAGATAGACTGGCATCTGTGAAGATTTGTTTCCAGGCTGTAGTATGACTTCCCTAGTTGGAGGTTGGTCATTCTTGCCCACCATGTCAGGCTGGATTTGACTACTAGAGGAACCTGGACGGGGAAATCTTTCCTCATGATCTGCAGCTGAAAGGGCCTGAGAAACACTTGTAAAGGTCTCATATGAAGTCGTCCCTACTGGATTTCATATATGCTTGATATCAATAGGCCCATTACTTTGGCCAGCATCATCAGAAATGACAATTTGCTCTGAATGACAACCTCTAACACTTCTTTCATTTTCCTAGCTTTCTTCTCTGTAAGTAAGAGACAGTTGTTCCTGGTATCAATTACGACTCCCAGGTGTTCTACTCTCTGAATTGGATGTAGGGAACTGTTTTCCTGATTGACTACGAACCCGTGCTCCTGTGAGCAAACGGTCACTTCTGTGTCCTGTTGAGATTTGGTCTTGGGGCTGGACCTGATCAGCAGATTGTCAGACTCCTGCAACAATCAGAACCAACAACTCGCTTCTTCAGAAGGAAAGTTTATTGATACAGTATTGGCAGAGCATCTCTACTTCAGGTTCTGTGTTAAGACTAAAGCAAAAAGCACAGGGCGAACGGATATCCACTGTTCAAAGGGGGTCACTGAGAGGCATAGAGCCAATCAGGGCAATAGAAAGGGCCTGCCAGAATGTAATGGTCCCGTGTTCCCAGAGATGGTGTTACAGCCAGGCACTCAAGGTCAGGCACATAAAACAAATAGATAAGGGAGCATCACCAAGACAGCAAGAGAAATGAAATGAAACATTCCAAGCAGTTTCCCCCTCCCTACCAGCTGCTGTGGCAGTGAGCTGACATCCTGCCCCCCCAAGGCCCCCCTCCCCGGCTTCTAAGGGAATTTGCTGTGAAAAGCACGGACGGGCCTGGACATGGCACTCTCTAAGCCATTCATTCTGAGAGGGGTCAAAATCTTTCCACTGAATCAAATAGAACAGCACCCTCCTGAGGATCTTAGAGTCCAAAATCTGAGTAACTTCATGATGAGGTTCACCATTCACCGTCAGAGGAGGAGGGAGAGCAGGTCAAGGATTCCACACATTCGGTCCCGGGTCCCATTTGAGAAGACTGAAATGAAAAACGGGGTGAATGCCTTTAAGGTTTTTAGGCAAATCGAGTTCAACAGTCACCTCATTGATCTTGCGCACTACAGTGAAAGGACCCACATAATCCACCCCAGCTTCCTCCAAGGTTTCAGATTTTTGGTAGATAGATACACAGAATCCCCCACATCGACATCCCTTTGTCCGCATATTGTTTGTACTTTTCCTTGGCCCAGTTCAAAGTCTTATGGATAAGGCTCCATTGCCCCTCCAGTTCTTTCCACCAAGTGTTCACATCTTCCAGTGCTCCAGCGGGAGGACCAGTCGTCGGGAGGGGGGCTCCTTCATAGCCATACAACGCTTTGAAAGGGGACATTTTAGTAGAGCTGTGGATTGAAGTGTTGTAACTGTATTCCGTGTAGGGTAGTAACTCTATCCCAATTGTCTTTTGATAGTTAGTGAAGCAACGTAAGAATTGTTCCACTACTTGATTAACCCGTTCCATTTGCCCGTCAGTCTTGGGGTGGTAAGCACTACTGAGACCTTGCTGCACCCCTAATACCAGCAACAGTTCCTTCCAGAACTTGGCAACGAACTGGGGCCCCCGGTCTGAAATTATCTTAGAGGGGGTGGAATGCAGCCGCACCACGTGGGTCATGAACAGTTTAGCTAGGGTTTTAGTGGAAGGGACTTGGTTGCAAGGGATAAAGTGAGCCTGTTTAGTAAAAAGTTCTACCACCACCTTCCCCTTGCTAGGAGACAAATCTGTAATGAAATCCATGGGAATAATTTCCCATGGCCGGCTTAGAGTTTCAAATGGTTGAAGCTTCCCCGGGGGCTTGCCAGGGGGCTTTTTACACATGAGGCAAGTTTGACACAAGTCCACAAACTGAGAGACATCACACCTCATATGCAGCCACCAAAACTGTCTCTGGAGAAGGTGAAAGGTTTTCAAAAAGCCATAAATAAATAAATAATGTCCTGCAAGTTTGGATTCATGCCCCAGGTGTAGAATGTCACCATGTAGGCTCTGGGACACAAACAGTCTGTCTCCTTTGTACCATGCAACATCAGTGACCCATCAGTCTCCGCCTCCCTCCTATCATTGTGAGGGCAGCACAGAAAGGCTCAATCCAAGAGTCCAACCCTGCCGTTACCGTTCGCTGCACTTGCGCTCGTGTCACTACCGTCCCTTCCAACTGGGAAGGCATGAACATGGAGTCCATCACCTTTGACTGGCATGTTGTGGGAGGTGAGAGAGGGCGTCAGCTAGAGAATTGGCCATCCCAGCTAAATGATGCAGGGTGAACCGGAATTTGAAGAAGAACTCCGCCCACCACCATTGCTTTGCATTAAGATGGCGGGGGGCGCATAAAGCCTCCAGATTTTTGGGACTGGTCCAGACCACAAACGGTACCCTCACCCCTTCCAGCCAATGTCGCCATGTGCTCAGTGCTAACCAAATCATGGCAGCTTCTTTGTCCCACACCACCCAGTTGCGCTTGGTTGTGTTGAATTTTTTCGACACATAGGCTAAGGGGTGTAATTTCCCATCGTCCCACTGTTGCAAGATGGCCCCACCCATGGCGACATTCGATGCATCCACTGGCACCATGAATTTTTTATTTTCATCGGGGTGGCACAGAATGGGCTCGGAAGTGAAGAGTTGTTTCAATTTAGGGAACACCTCCTGGCTTTCCTCTGACCATATAAGTCACAACCCGGGTTTTGCCCCATTGGGCCCCTTCCCTTTAGTCTTTAGGAGGTCGGTGAGGGTTAGGGACACCTGGGCGAAATTGGGGATGAAGGATTTATAAAAGTTTGCGAACCCGAGGAACGATTGAAGTTGCCTCCGGGTTTTGAGGGCCTCCCACCCCAACATGTCTGCCACCTTGGGTGGGTCCATCACCAATCCTCGCCGCGAAATACACCTCCTCTTTGTGGAACTCACAGTTTGACAACTTGGCAAATAGTTGGTGGCCATAGAGGGTCTCCAGCACCTCCCTCACTGGAGCCACATGGAAGCTCTTATTTTGGGAATAAAGAAGGATATTATCCAGGTAAACAAGGGACCCTTTAAATACGTGCTTGTGCAATACTTTGTTGATTAAATTCATGAACACCCCGGGCACCCCCTGCAACCCAAACGGCATCACCATGTATTCGAATTGCCCCAGTGGAGTGTTAAACGCAGTCTTGTGTTCATCCCCCTCTCTTATGCATACCGGAAAGTGTCTCAAAGATCTAATTTTGTAAAGATCTTCCCCTTAGCTGCCTCCACCAACAAGTCTTTGATGAGCATTAAGGGGTAGGCATTTGAAGTGGACACTGCATCCAGCCCTCTGTAATCTGTACGAAGACACAGCCCCCTGTCTTTCTTTTTCCAGAACAGGACAGGTGCAGCAAATGGGGATGAAGTGGGGTGTATAAAACCATGAGCCAAGTTTTTATCAATGAACTTCAGGAGTTCCTCTTTCTCTGCTAAGCTCATGGAGTACAACTTCACTTTGGGCATTTTGTGTCCTGGCAAAATCTCAATCGCACAGTCTGTATTCTGGTGGTGGTGGTGGTTCATCCGCCTCTCTCGCCTCGAACACCCTCGCCAAGTCCCGAGACTCTTTGGGGATGGAGCCAAGCTCCTCCTGGGTGAGGCATGCTGGTTCCTGGGGGCTTTGGGTTCCTCCCCCCAAATGAGGTCCACCCGTGGTGAGTACATCCCTTGGACATACAGTGCACGGTCCCCTGGCTCCATGAAATGTCCGGATCATGGCCCCGGAGCCAGAAATTCCCTAACACGAGGGAGAACCGAGCCATGGGGGTGATTACAAATGTCCGTGTCTCCCAATGGGCCCCCACACCCGTCACTACAGGCATCGTCTGGTATTTGCAGGGCTCCCGCATAGTGGACCCGTCCATCTGGGTGAATATCAGCGGTTCTGGGAGCCTTTCGGTGACCAACCCCAGACCAGTGACGATGGATGGGCTAATACTGTCACAGGCACAGCCTGAGTCTATTAGAACCCAGACTCGTACCTCTGTGCCCAGTTCGGGGTTGACCAGTGTCACTGGCACAAAAAAACAAGGGGGGGGGTTGCTCACAGCTTTTGGTGCCGTCTTGGGTCAGACCTGCTTGCTCACGCCGTTCACAGCAGGTCCCGGCCTTTTCCCGCCAGCTGGAGCATTTCTTCCTCGCTGGAGGAGGTCCCAGCAGCCGTCGTTCCCATCTGCAGAGCACACGGTTGTTTGGGTCGTGCTCCACCTCCTTTCTTTGGCTTTTCTCCAGTGCTCTTCTTCTCCAGCCCTTTGGTTCCACCTGGTGGGGGTATTGCGGGGCAGGAGGCAGTGTAGTGGCCCAGTTCTCCGCAGTGGAGGCACAGCCCTAAATGCAGGTGTTGTTCATGGGCTGGTTCTTTGGGCTTGGGACATGAGCTCTTCAAGGGGACCCGGTCTGCTTACCGATGTTCCAACCCCCCAGCGACTTAATTATCTGGAACCGGCTCTCTGCCTGCTCTGCTTCGTGCACCCATGTGGTCAGGGTCTGCGGGTTCTTGTTCCGGAGCACTGCCTCCAGTATTTGGCTATTGAGCCCCACCCGGTACTGCTCCACCAGCACGATCTCAGGTCATCCCTGGATCTTGGAGACATATCTCTTGAACTCCTCGGAGTATTCTCTCACAAAATGGCCCCCTTGCTTTAGTGCCCGAATGCGGTTTCGGGCTTTCTTGATCCCCATGGGATCTTCGTACTGTCGTCTCATGGCCCACATGAAAACTTGTACGTCCCTCAGTTCAGGGCTTTTGCACGTTGTTCATTGCCACAAACCAATCGGCTGCTTGCTCGCGTAGCCTGCCTCTGATGTAGTCCACTTGATGTTCATTGGATGGGAACAAGTGGCCCCAATCTCTCAGGAACTTCCTCACCTGTAGGGTGAAGAAGGCCAGCTTGTCGGGGTCCCCATCATACGTGGCGTCTAGCAGCTCTTTTGGACATTCGAGGCCTGGCACTGGGGCAGGCACCGGTGCTGACGGTGGAGCTACGGGAGGTCCTGCAGGTGGGACCGGCGGTAGTTGTGCCGGGCCAGCGGGCGGGCCAGCCGGGGCAGGTTGGCCTCCTGCCCTAGGGCGGTGCAGTCCCATCACATACTGCACTGTGGTCATGACCAGCTGCAGCTTTGCCGGGAGGGCGGGGTAAAAATTTAATAAATAAAATAAATAAATCAGGGCTTCGAGCAGTTCTTGGCACAGCTCTTCTTGCTTGGACAGCAGCACCAGTTGCATCTGCTCCAGCCGGTCCTCTCTGGGTTCCCTTGCATTCGCGGTCATCCTCGGTGGCGCCGGCTCAAACCTCCCAGCCCCGGTTGCCATCCTGGGTCAGGCTGGGGTGCTCCACAATTCACAGGTCTCCTCTGAGAATCGCGTCCAAGCATAGGGATCCGGGTTGCGCCAGAAGTGGCCCCCGTCGTCATGACGGGCGGTGTGGTTGTCACCGGGACTTCTTCACCAGATGTGGTAGGCACAGTTCCCTCTTCTTAGCCTTCCATCGTAGGGTGCGAATTCAGGAACCAAAGTGAGTCTTAACACTCTGTGAGACTCCTGCAACAATCAGAACCAACAACTCGCTTCTTCAGAAGGAAAGTTTATTGATACAGTATTGGCAGATTGAAGGTCAAAGAAGACGGGGACGGCAAAGGATGAGATGGTAAGACAGTGTCATAGATGCAAGGAACATGAAATTGAGCAAACTTCAGAGGACGGCGGAAGACCAGAAGGCCTGCCGTGATCTGGTCCATGGGGTCGCGAAGAGTTGGACTCGACTGTGTGACTGAACAACAACAAAAAAATTGGCAGAGCATCTCTACTTCAGGTTCTGTGTTAAGACTAAAGCAAAAAGCACAGGGTGAACAGATATACAATGTTCAAAGGGGGTCACTGAGTGGCATAGAGCCAATCAGGTCAATAGAAAGGGCCCGCCAGAATGTAACGGTCCCGCATTCCCAAAGATGGTGTTACAGCCAGGCATTCAAGGTCAGGCACATAAAACAAACAGATAAGGGAGCATCACTAAGACAGCAAGAAAAATGAAACTAAACCTTCCAAGCAGTTTCCCCCTCAAGTGAGGATGAATGTGTATGCCTTGTTTCCGTAAATGGACAACCAGGTTGATCAAGACCTTTGAAAAAACTTTTGGAGGAATGGAGAGGCCAAATAGAGATGGAGTCTCCCCACAGAGAAATGGAGAAATCTTTTGTGTGGTGGAAAGATTGGAATATGCAGATATGCTTCTGTCAGGTCTATGGAAGTCAGGAATTCCACTGGCTTCAGGGCTTTGGTTATTGATCTGAGTGTTTCCATGTTGGACTGTCTCAACCTGATGTACTGTTGAGAAACCGGAGGTCTAATATTGCTTTCCAATCTCCATTCTTCGTTGGGACAGTGAAGAATATGGAGTAAACTCCCTGTCCCTTTTCTGACTGAGGAACGAGCTCTATGGTTTGTATTCTGGTTAAGTGTTGAAGGGCCTTGAATGTTATGTGATGGATTGTTTGACTTGACTTGATCTTAGGAATCGATCCGGTAGGATTTTGGTGAACTCTATGGTGTAGCCTTGAAATATTAGTTGCCTTGTCCACGAGTCCACCTGAGAGGCCTTCGAGGCTTCTTGAAAATGAATGAGACGACCTCCCCCACCCGAATCTGCAGCCAGTCATGCTTTTGTGGTTTACCATCACGTTATACTGTAGCATTTTTGTTGTTTGATTGTTTATTGAATTCTGTGTTAAATGGGCCTCTTCAGAAGGATTGTTGCGAGGATCCCCTATTTGGTCTTTTGGCCTCTTGACTGCATCTGGGCAGCATATGTCAGGATCCTTGGTCAGCACGCACAAGAGTCTTGGGCATTGCCTTTCTCTTATCCCTGGTCTTGATCAGAAGAAGCAGAAGAAGAGAAGAAGAGATTGGATTTATATCCCGCCCTTCACTCGGAGTCTCAGAGCAGCTTACAAACTCCTTTCCCGCTCTCCACAACAGACACCCAGTGAGGTAGGTGGGACTGAGAGAGCTCTTTCAAGAACTGCCCTTTCAAGGACAGCTCTTGTCAGAACTATGGCTTGCCCAAGGTCATGCAGCAGCTGCATGTGGAGGAGTGGGGATTCAAACCTGGTTCTCCCAGATTAGAGTTTGCGCACTTAATCACTACACCAAATTTTGTCCCAGGGATCTCCGAACAGCCTATCACCTTGAAATGGATATGCTGTCCGTATGGATTTGGACTGAAGGTACGTTTGCCAAGCACATAGCCTTTGAAGAAAAGGTTAATGTATCTAGAGTTGCGCCCGCAATAAAGGAATTAACTTTAAGGATTCTGTTTGCTCCTTCTAACAGTCTGCAGTTGTTCTCAGGTAGTAACTGGATCATCTTCGTGATCCAAACTTTGGCAGCCCTAGAGACAACAGAGGCTGTGGCTGAAGCTTTAATCGCCATAGCAATGGCTTCATGCACTCTCTTTGAAGCAAATTCCGCTCTTTTGTCTAGTGTGTCCCCGATGGAGCCTTGGCCATCTTCTAATAGCAAGCCGGAGGATTGTTATGGGGCGTCCACCAGGGGGAACTACAAAAGCTTGTTTGCAAAGATTGGAAATTTTTAAACAAAATTTGGAAACTGTCGATTTGACATGGATTTTACCCATTCTGCTTTGAGTTGTCTCTCAAAAAAAATTCACGGAAGGGAAAAACTTTCTCAGAAGCAGAGGAATTGGGGAAGAACTCACTAGATTATCTTCACAACAGACAACATGTCTGAGACGGAATCCATCTAAGACAGAGGTTCTGTGGCTGAGAAGGGGGGATTCAGGTTTGGAGTGTCAACTCTCAGCTCTGGATGGTGTGCCACTAGCACTGACATCCACTGTTAAGAGTAGGGATGTGCACCCCCGAACCGAATGCACCCCTGAAAATGGCCCATTTGGACCCCTTTCGTGCTGCTACAGGCCGGTTCAGAGTCTCTGATCTGAATCGGCTTGCCGCCGAATTTCGGCAGCAATTCGGCCCCATTATATCCTATGGGCCATTGAAGTCAATAGCAAAAGCATAGGGTATATTCTGGGGGCTGGAGGGGAGGGGGCTTGAGGGAGAGGCTCCAAACTCACAGGGTAGCTGCTGGAGCCTCTCCTCAAGGTACCAACCATGTTTCAAGAGCATTGGACCAGGGGGTCCAATTTTGCGGGCCCCCAAACAGGTTGCCCCTATCCCCTCCATTGTTCTCTATGGTGGGAAAAAAGTAAAAAGTAAGGCCCCCGGTCCTTATGTTTGACACCTCTGATCAATGCTGTCCAAGCATAAAACTCAGATCTTTGGCACAGTGACAGACAAGGCAATGTTTTTTCTAAAATATCAAAACAACATGCAGATGTGTACAGCCAGCAACATGAGATCTAGGATTTGATTCCAAGACAATTTAGGAAAGTATGGAAGAGACAGGTTGAAAAATAATTTTCATAAGTAGCATCACTTTTAAGCACTATATTCACTCCTTGAAGCAGAAGAGCAGCTCACTTTCCAGGGCTTGTGACCCACTTCAGCAGACCACACCCCAAAACCAACAAGCAAATGTCCTCCAGTACAGCATTACAAGGAGAATTTCCAGGAAGGTGAGATTTTGTCTCAAAAATCCCCTTGTCACATTCTCTCCTCCTCCACTGACCATTTGCCAAGACGACAATAATATTCTGTCATTCATAATTCTTACAGCTGCTAAAGAACAGGGAAGCCACCAAGATGTTCAACATGTTCAGTCATCTTTTCCGCACAGGTTCCTGCTGCACATGCTTTTGTCTATGGCCTGATGTTCAAGTTAAGTACGCAACCACAGAGGTTGGCCTCAGTGAATTAAAGTCTAATTCCTTTGGTGGGTGAAAGCCTTTGCCTATTATTATGATGTTAATATTATACCATTTCTTCTTATTATTTTCTTCATATTTTCAATAACATTTTACTTTTAAAAAGTATGTTTACAGGGGTTGTGTTTAAAACTGAGTTTCCATAAATATGTAGCAAGCCAAAACTCTTAGTGTATCCAGCTATTCAGTTACACAGTTTTACAAGAAATAAAACTTTTGAAGTGCTAGGCCTAGAAAATAGGTGCCCAGAGAGAGGGGAAATTAGTTTAGGCAAACACAACTCATAAGACCTTCTCTTCACATTAATTCAAGAATGTCTTGACTTCCTATGACTAGTTAACATATTCAAAGGTGAACTAGAGTCTGGAGCAAATAGAAAGTCTAGAGGTTCATGTCAGTTTCTTCATAGAATACGTGGTAATAAATAGCAGCAGAACTGTATTTTCTAGTTTACAGCAAGGGATGGGAATTCACTAGAAATGCCCCACTTGGTCCAAAGCCATCAGCACACACGCACAGTTCAAACACCTCAGAATGTTAGTATGCACAGTCCGGGGCTATTACCTTAGCCCACCATCCATGAAAGCCATGATAAATGCAGCAACACACTTATTTTTAAAACTGATTAATCATCTTGTTTGTTAAGCAGTGACGCTTCTATTAAGAAAAACAATCCCAAAAAGATTAAAAATCCATCCAATGATAAACAGCAACAAATGCTTTGAAAGACCATGATTACTTAATCTTGGTCAATGTCAGCCCATGATAAGGGAAACTGACAATCACAGAATAATATAGTTTGAAGGGACCTCCGGGGTCATCTAGTCCAACCCCCTTCACAATGCAGGAAATTCACATCTACATCCCCCCCACCCTCCCAATGACCCCCTACTCCATGCCCAGAAGATGACCCCCCCCCAAAAAAAAAACACCCTCCAGGAACCCTGGTCAAACTGCCCTGGAGAAAATTGCTTCCTGATCCCAAAGTGGCGATCAGTATCTCCCTGGGTGCTTAAGAAATAATACTGCACTTGTTCGTATTTCAGAAAAGTGTGCTAAATGGATAATCATAGAATCAAAAGAGTTGGAAGGGGCCATACAGACCATCTAGTCCAACCCCCTGCCCAATGCAGGAGCAGCCTAAAGCATCTCTGACAAATATTTGTCCAGCCTCTTCTTGAAAGCTGCCAGTGAAGGGGAGCTCACAACCTCCCTAGGCAGAGGATTCCACCCTTGAACCACTCTGACAGTGAAAGTGTTTTTCCTAATATCCAGCCGATACCTTTCTGCATGTAATTTAAACCCGTTGCTTCGGGTCCTATCCTCTACTGCCAACTGGAACAGCTCCTTGCCTTCCTCCAAATGACAGCCTTTCAAATATTGAAAGAGGGCAATCATGTCCCCCCTCAATCTCCTCTTCTCCACACTGGACATTCCCAAGGCCCTTAGCCTTTCCTCGTAGGGCTCAGTCTCCAGATCCTGATCATCCTCGTCACTCTCTTCTGCACCCTCTCGACTTTGTCCACATCCTTTCTGAAGTGAGGCCTCCAGAACTGCACACAGGACTCCAGGTGCGGCCTGACCAAGGCAGATTACAGAGGGGCTAGGACCTCCTGCAATTTCAATGCTGTGGCCCTTTTAATACAACCCAAGACTGAATTTGCATTTTTTGCCACTGCATCATACTGACTGCTCATATTTAGTTTACAGTCCACTCTTACCCCAAGAGCTCTTTCGCATACACTACTCCCCAGAAACGTATCCCCCATCCAGTATTTGTGCTTGACATTTTTGTGGCCCAGATGTAATACTGTGCATTTATCTGTCTTGAATTGCATCCTGTTTGCAACTGCCCACTTCTCCAGAGTATTCGGGTCTTGCTGAATTTTAACTCTATCTCCTTGGGTGTTTGCTACTCCTCCCAATTTGGTATCATCAGCAAATTTAATGAGTAGCCCTTCTACCCCTTCATCCAGATCATTGATAAAAATATTGAAAAGTACCGGGCCGAAAACCGAGCCCTGTCCCAGGCACCCATCTGGACACCTCCCTCCAATCTGAGGAAACGCCATTGACCACCACTCTTTGGGTGCGGTCCTCTAAAGCAACAATTATTTTAGTTTTGGAATACAAACAAGGAATTCCTATAATAATATCAAACTTTTACCTTAGAGAAGTATCCAACTAAGTGGCACCCTTTCTTGTCATTCTTTGTGAGAACGTAGAAAAGGAATGGCTCAACATCATAATATAAGGTTTTGTGGTCCAGAAAGAGCTTTGCTAACAGGCAAAGATTTTGGCAATAAATTTTGCTCATGTTCCCATCAACCTATAAAGTGAGGAGAAGAGAATTTTCAATATCAGAATTTCAGCATAGGAAGGACAGAACACAAATTCCATTACAGTTTGCTCAAAATCCTTTGACCTTTTTCACATTTAGCATAAGTTACTCTATGTATGTATGTGAGTGTGTCTATAAAACATATTCCCCCCTCTCCTGCAAACGATTTTATGAACATATGATCAGGCTGTTAAAGAGAGAGAACGTGAATATTTCTTTCATTTTATCCCACCCTTTCTCCACAGTGCTCAGAACAGAAAAACAGACAGCTTTATTATATGAGCAACAGTCACTTTAGTAAAGCACCTATTAAAATAAAAGACAGGAATTGAACATACCTGAGTAACAGAGTTCTTTCAGCCGCCATGATCTAATCTCAATGGCTACATCCAAACAGAAAGCTGCTTTTGAGTGCATTCTCTGCAGCAAGAGTTTAGTTGTGCTGCTAGAACAAATTTAGAGCCCAGCAGCACCTTTAAGACCAACAAAGCTTTATTCAAGTCAAGAGCTTTCGTGTGCATGCACACTTTTTCAAATAAGCGTGCATGCGCACGAGAGTTCATCCCTTGAATGTTAATGCTTATGCTGCATTTCAGATTGGTTTTCGCTCATTTTCACATTTCTGAAATTCGAGCCTCTACTGAAATGTTTCCTGGGTGTCCCATTCCGGGTTAGTTTAAATTTCTTATACTGTGTCATGCACCCTGATTCTCAGTGAGAAAGAGCATACATGATGTACAGAAAATTAATAAATGGAATAATGCGATCCACCATGGTAACATTACAAATGTTACAAAGAGACCATTTCAAAATGCTTACTCAATTCGTTTAAAGACAAACTGAGCTAGCAGCCGCGTCAGTATCAGAAAGACCTGTCTTTGAGCTTGCACAAAATCAGCAACCCGGTCTATTCTCCTGACCACGCCTGTTCCCCCCTTTGCAAGTCTGAAAAGGCTTGGTAACGCTGATGAGCAGAGTTAAGGTAAGTGGTCCCCCACCTGCCCACAAAGGCATCTTACAAAGGTGCATGCTGGTTTCCCAGCACTCCATGACTTTTGCATTAGGACTTGTCGTCCAGACAACAACAACAACAAAACTTAAAAACAGGGTCATGAATACTTGCCAGAGAAGGCTGCGGCAGTTGTTCATGTGGATCATTGCATATGGACAGAAAGACTGAGAAAATGCACACACACACATACACACAGAGTTGCTTTCCTTTATTTGCTAAAGGGAAAGCCTGCGTGTTCTTTTACAGGCATGCTTCAGACTACCTATTTCGTTGTGTACTCCCCAGATCTCTTACTTACTCTTCATTGTGTGTTTGTTTAAAATATCTATGCCTAACTTTTCTACAAGAAAACTTCCAGCCCAGCCATTGGAGGGAGGGGAGGAACTGGGAATGGGGTAGACAATTGATAGAATGAAATGTTTTATATGTTGTATTCCTGAGAAAATAAAATTTGTTTACCAAAAAAAAAAGAAAACTTCCAGCCCATCTACAAGTCTAACCAAAGCCAAGCCCGAAGCCACCCGTCGAAGACAGGGCCCTGGAGAACAGGCTACGCCAACCTGGCATCCTGCATGGCCTGATCAGCGTGGCAAGAGCCTTTGCAGCAGCAGTCCTGACAGGTGACTGGTCTGCAGCTCTTATTTATTTATTGTTTATGTATTACATTCCATTTATTAATCGCCTATCCCCACAGTTGTGGGGCTCTAGGTGATGTACAAAATTCTAAAAAAAAATACAAACCATATTCCAGCAGTATACAATAATTAAAAGCAAGTGGCAATTTTTTTTGCAGGTCCCTCCCGAGTCGCATGTCCGTGGGGGGAGGGAGGGGGGGGATAACTTCCATAAGGAATAGGAATCCAGGTAGGATTCCAGACAACCATTGCTGTCCTCAACCAAACCCCTGGCAGAACATCTCTGCCTTACAGGGCCGGCAGAATTGCATAAGATCCAGCAGGGCCCTGATGTTATTTGGCAGAGAGTTCCACCAGGTTGGGGCCAGGGCCACTGTTCCCTCTAAGCTGTGGAGTCCTTTGAGCAAAAATCCTACTTTGTGAGCTACTGGCATTAAAGTTGTGAGCAGGTGATTTGGTTACTGCATAAATCAGTTTGCTCTAGAGCCCTCCTTCCCGAGCTAAGACAAAAATGTGTGAGCCGGAGGCTAAAAAACTGTGAGCTAGCTCACACTAACTCAGCTTAGAGGGAACACTGCGTGAGGACAGCCCGATATCTCTAGGACTGGGGACTACCAGCAAGTTGTTCTGGGAAGAGTGTACCGCTCTCTCAGGGGTGCAACAGAGGAGGCGGTCCCGCAGATACATCGGTCCCAGACCACGCAAGGCCTTGAATGTCAGAACCAAACCCTTGAACTTGACTCGGTGCTCCACTGGAAGCCAGTGCAGCTGGAACAGCACAGGCTGAATATGTGCAGTCCACGATGTTCTTGTTAGGACACAGGCTGCCGCATTCTGGATCACCTGGAGCTTCCAGGTCAGTCTCAAGGGCAGGCCAGCATAGAGAAAGTTATAGTAGTCTAGCAGGGAGGTGACCGCTGAATGGATTACTGTGGCCATGTCAGAGCTCGACAGGAAAGGGGCCAGCTGCTGGGCCTGGCATAGATGCATGTGTGACCTGGGCCACCACATTAAGGGAGATATTCAGGATTACACCCAGGCGCTCACCGGACTGCACCAGTGTTAATGGCGTCCTGTCAAGAGCCAGTCAGCTGAACCCGAGCCCTGAAGCCCCCCCCCCCAGCCACAGAACCTTCGTCTTTGTTGGATTCAGTCTCAGCCTGCTCTTTTTTGACCACCCACCACAGCTTCCAAACCCATGGCCAGATTTTTTTGGGGTGGCATCTGGGTGGCCGTCCAAAAACAGACACAACTGGGTGAAATCAGCACATTGGTGACACCCAAGCCTGAAATCCATGCCAACCGGGTGAGGGGGCACATATAGATGTTAAACAACATTGGGGAAAGGAGGGACCTGAGGGACCCCGCACTCCAAGGGGTATCCAGAGGACACCCCCTCCTCTAGCACCACCTTTTGTTGTCCCCGACCGTGGAGAAATGAGGTCAGCCACTGAAGGGCTACCCCGCGAACTCCCACGTCAGTGGGGCAGTGGGTCAGAAGATCATAACTGACCGTGTCAAACGCTGCTGCAAGATCTCATAAGAATAGCAGCGCCGACCCACCTCGATCCAGTTGTCTACGGAGATCGTCTGCCAAGGGGACCAACACCGTTTCTGTCCCATGGCCAGGGCGGAAACTGGACTGGAACAGATCCAGCGAAATCCTGGAGCTGTTCAGCCACTGCTTTCTCAATTACCTTGCCCAGGAACAATAAGTTCGAAACCAGGCGGTAATGGGTAGGATCAGAAGAATCCAGAGCTGGTTTTTCCAAAAGCAGTGTAATCACAGCCTCCTTGAGGCCCTCCGGATAGGTCCCTATTTCCAGGGACTAGTTGATAAGTTCCCTCAATGGGCCCCGTATTCCCTCGCCACCAGCTTTCACCAGCCATGAGGGGCATGGGCCAAGGGGCGCGTGGCTGGTCTGACAGCACCCAGGATCCTTCAAGATCAGCAGAGGAGAGCAGGCTACTCCAAAGATGGTCGAGGGGCCTCCAGTTCACTTACTGCATCAATGTTAGCAGGCAGGCCCTGGCAAAAAAGCTTGCAAATGCCTAACAGCCAATTGTCGAATTCCTATTGTTTTCATTCCCTTTTGTCAAGGATGTCAAAGACCAAATCACCCTAAGTAATTGTGCCGGGTGTGAGTTAGTGGACAGAGAGCTTCAAAATTTCCGGAAATTTTGAAGCTCGGAAAAAAAACGAAATTTCCGGAAAAATTGAAAAAATGCTACATTAGCATTTTTTTTGTCTTTTCTAGATTGAAAGTCATTCTGTTACTTTAGGAACATAAAATATGACTATGGACATTTTTACTTGGCATGAAATTATCACAACTAGCATATTAAAAATATAGTGTATCCAAACAATTATTACAAACAGAATACCCACCCCCATGCAAAAACAAAACTGAAACTTTGTTATTTTCTTCTGACAATCGCACCTCCTAAAGGAAGAAATGCATCTTGTTCTTGCATTGGAGAGTTCAGTTTGTAACGTAGGACTTGCTTGTCCTCAGTGCACAGAAATTAGATCAATCTGATACCATATATATATATTTTAGAAATGATTTGGAAAATATTTGAACACCTTGTCTTAAAATATTTTATTCATCATGTTAAAATAAAACGTTCCATAATCCATTTTTTTTCTTTTCTTTTTTCAATTTTTCCAATTTTTCGGAAAAAAACAAAAAGCCTTCAGGAAAAAAACTGGAAAAAACTGTTTTTTTACCTAATTTTTCCGGTTTATTTCCGGGCCTTCACATCTCTAGACATGACAGAGGCAGAGAAGAACTCTTTCTTCGCAGCCTTTCACACCACCTCATAGGCTTTCATCAATGTCCTAAAGGGTGCTCTTGACAGCTTCGTCATGATCCCATTGCCAAACTCACTCAAGTCATCTGAGTTTCGTTTCATCCTCTTTAGTTCAGAAATTAACCAGGGGGACGATCTGCCACGGGATTTCAAAGGATGTTAAGGAACAACCTTATCAATGGCTTTACAGAGACGGGAGTTCCAGTCCTCTACCAGCTCATCTAACGAGGCACTGGAAGGCATCGGATCCCGCAGAGCATTCTGGAATCCAATTGGATCCACGAGTCTCCACGGGCGTGCATAAATTGGCTTGCCGCCTAGACAGCTCTTGCCTTATCTACTGAACCTATTAGTTTATTTATATCATTTATAGTCCACCTTCCTCACAGGGATTCAAGGTGGACTGAGTCCAACTGACATACAGCTGACCTATTGTGACACAGAATCACAAGAAGCCTGGGAGGCCCCAGAAAGAACTGAAGCGCCGCAGAAGTACTCACACGACACACACCAAGCGGTACAGAGATCACATCCATAGGATGCGACTTACAACACCCATTTTGTACAGAGCTACTCTATTACCTGCGCAGAAAAGCCCTCCTGAGCCGTTTGATTTTGCTTAGTTTGCAGAAGGCCAGGAGAGAGGGGGAGCTCCCCTGATCTCCTTGGGCAAATCATTCCACAAGGCAGGAGCCACCATGGAGAAAGCACAGAATGCTGGATGGGTTCTAAACAGTTCCTGATATCAGCTGGGATCTATTTTACTTGAGGAGATGAGAAAGCAGAACTTGATTTAAACATTTGCTGATTTAAAGATTTAACTGAACTTCTTTTTAATCAAGTGCCTGTCAAATTCACATGGATTATATATATTTCAAGTCTTTCAATACCACATTTGGCCATAAGAGAAATTCTGGAGGGTGGGGGGGGGCTGACAGCTTATATGACTGTTTTCCAGAGGAAGAGGCTGAAGATTAATTTCTTCGGCAGACTGAAGAGGAGTGGGGGGGGGGGGATCCAAAGCAGGGGGTTGTATTGTTCTCTGGGAAACGCTTATCATAATGAAATGCCTCCTCTTTGACTTATCAAAGATCTGCACAGGAGGAGACGTGTACAAAAATATGCCTCTCTCTAGGTTCATTGGAAAAATGAAAGGAAAATAAGATGTAGAGGCTCTTCAGTGTCTTGTTAAGAATTCAATGAATGATAAACACTAAAGACTCTTCGAAAGACTACTGCATGATCTCACTGAGGGCCACTTCCCATATCACATTTTCCAATTAACTTTAACGGTCGAGCAACTTGAAGAAGCAGCTGGAAGAAGCCCCTGTCGCCTGCCCCATGATTGATCTGCTAGCTTATTATGAAGATACAAAGTATGTTTGAGCTTTAAAAACATACAATGTTTACAAAACATACAAACACAAAAAGCTACATAAGTGCACAAGCAACTGCAATTGAGCGTAGATTTTTCTTTCAACCCCCGCCTTCTGAGCCAGACCATTCTAGTGATTTATTACAGATTTGGGAGCACACCCATGGACAAAAGCTGTTCTGGGTCAAGCAGGGTAATCTCTTGGCACTTGGTAAAAATAACAACAACAACAACAACAACAGCCCCTCTGGGGAAAGAAGGTGACCATTGGGCCAGTTGTCACTGGAGCCCCTGGAGCAGTGCCTAGAAGTCTCCAGGAACGCCTGGACATTCTGGGCCTTCAGCAAATCACACCCGCTCAGCTCCAGAAGACAGCGTTGCTCAGAACTGCAAGAATCCTGCAAAGATACCTCCGCAATTCCCAAGAGCCTGGTTAGATCTCGAACGGCAGAACACCATCCACCAGTCAGATATCTGACAGTGAAAACTCACAATAATAAAAGAAATAATGTAATGGTAATATTATAGTATATTTGCCTTACAATTTCCTTCCCAGCCGAAATGCCCCAAGAACACTGCTGAAGTGCTTCCTCCTAGAACGAGTCTGCCATGGCGCGAGGACGAAAGCCCCTCTCTGAGGGCTCTGCCGTGTGTTTCTATCGCGAGCAACCCTGGGATGTGTTTCAGAATCACACCCACACCCACAAGACTTGAGCTACTCATTGCTGCAGAGCATTCAGTCACGCAAGACATCGCACCACAGGGGCAAACCTGGGGTCCCGCCATCCAATCAGCCCACAGTGCTTCCTGAGACAAATAAAACTTTGCTTACCTCAAACACTGAAAGGTCCTTCCTTCTGTAGATTTCGTTCGCTGGAGGATGGAACCAGTCACACTTCTTTGAGTGTCTCAGCAAAATATTTTTACTTTTCATGTATTTAAGACAGAATTCACACAGGAAAAGCTTTGACAGTCTGTTGAAGTTTAAAAAGCAAGCTAGTCAGTATCTCTAATGCTTCATGTATTATAGTTAAAAAAAGCCAACTGTTCCCCAAATGCATTACAAAAAAAAAGTTAAAGCATGCTTTTGTTTAAAAACAGAGAACATAGATCTCGGTAACAAAGAGCAAGAGTCCAGTAGCACCTTAAAGACTAAGGTAAGAACATAAGAACATAAGAGAAGCCAATGTTGGATCAGGCCAGTGGCCCATCCAGTCCAACACTCTGGGTCACACAGTGGCCAGAAATATAACAAAATATGTGGCAGTATCTGAAGAAGTGAGCAGTGTCTCACGAAAGCTCTTAACCTGCCATGCATTTCGTTAGTCTTTCTTTTGTTATTCTTTAAGGTGCTACTGGACACTTGCTCTTTTCTACTGCTACAGCGGCCCATCCCGATCTACCTTCTTGGTGACAAGTTCATTAAAAGGTCAGGGTCCTAACAGCCCTTTCGGGTGAAGGCCGACTGCTCAGAAACCCTCCACCAGCTAACATGGCTACTCTGCCTTAACTGGAGACAAAAACTGTTTTGAGCAAACAAGGACCAGGACTGCATGTGGCTCAACAAAACTGTGTGCAACATCTCTCAAAATGCATTTATGAAAACAGCTTCCAGACAGTGTTGATCCAGGACAGAAATAAAATGCAAATCATCCCATTATTTCCTGAGCAGTTACTTTGGTTTAAGTAACCCTGAACTTTTCTTCCATTTCTCTGAAAGAGCGATTAATGAAGGAGACAAGAGTGCACTTTCCTGCTAACACAACAAATATAGCTTATCTTATTCAGAATGCTGGTAGCTTATTCTTATTCAGAATATTGGTATGCACAATTCCAGGACTCTTAACTAACTTCAGCATCTGGTCATGATATCTATGTGACAAGCTGCTATCTTCGTCAGGCAGAGTCGTTTTATTCCTCACAGGTTTAAGTAACTTGCAGAGCAAACCTAAACAGAGTCCCGCCATTTTAAACCTGTTATTTTTTGAACTCTGATTCCCGGTGCTCAGAAATACGAGTTTTGCAATTGCCTTCTCATAAGATTCACCACCAAACATGAAGGCAAACACTATTTGAGCCAGAGAACTGAACCTCCCTCCCCCCTTCCAACCCGTATTCTCGGGCTACGGCTCCTGGCTCAGGATGGGGACTGACAAATCTTTGTTCAAGACCATCCTGAAATTTTCACCTGCTGAGCATGTACTTGAAGCATAGTTTCCCCACTTCTGTGCCCAACATTTCCAGCCGCTGCTCTGCTCTGATTCACACAGTGTTAATATGCACCGTTTCTTCTGAATATTACATTGGTGTTCAAGTCCAACGCTTCACTTCAGTGCCAAAAAAAGAAGCTCCTTATAAATCATAACAAATTGACTACATAACATTTCAACAAGGTTCAAAGTGTTCATAATCAGAGTGCAATTAATTATTGGGGTGGGTATCAAATCTGAGTTTTCATGGCTCAATAATTAAAGATATTTGGGCAAGGAAGGCCTGCTACAATACTTGCATGCATCCCTGTTAGCAGTAACAGGTTTCCATTTCATGACACACATTTTCAAGGGACTGCCCCAGCTCATTGTGTTCATAATCATGCAGGTTTAATGTCCGTTGAAACTAGACCCCTAATTTCTCAGTGACACACAAACCATTCGTATCAGTCATTTCAAACTGCAGCTGAACAAAGAGCAAGAGTCCAGTCCAAACTCCCCTTATTTTAGCATGGCCAAATTCACATCATGTTGTTTCAATAACAATATATGATTGAGAATAAAAACAGCAAGAGGGTGTTGTAAATTTAACCTTTCAAGGTATTAGCTTGAAAGGCTTTGCAAGTAATATGAAAGGTGATCACTTTGTGAGCTGCGGGTGTTTTAATGAAATTTAATCTGTCATGAAATGGCTTGTACTTTCTTTCTATCCTGCATATAAAATACAGGAATTGCCCTCTTACTTTGAGTATTCCTGTGGGTAAGGTGAGGAGTACCAGGTTTGAATTTCATATTTTCCAAATTCTATCACCGAAGGGTACCGGCCATTTGTTTCACCACCATTTTTACATCCGATCTTCTATTATTTATAGAAGGAGAGGAAAAAAGAAAGATTTTTATGAGTGCACAATGAGATCACCTTCTTTGAACACTATTCGTCTTCCTGTGTGTCACTAATTGTTATGGTGAGAGTTATGTGCTCGGAGAAGAATGAACAGCAGCAAAAACTGTCTGCTAGTTTCACACCATCGGAAATGTGAAATTTTCAGTAATGTCTACAGAACAGCTCAGCCAAAAGCCCCGGATGCAGAGCCATCTCACAGGGCCCCAACAACTATTCTCTCTGTGTATGAAGTCAGCTCTTACTTCATCCAACTCTTCTTTCTCAAGCCGATGACAGCAGTTTTGACCCACAGCTCATTAGGAAATATGAGGCTCGAGCCGCACGAAATTTTCCATTAGCTGAGCGGAACAACCCTGGCCTACCCCTGCAACTGCTGCCCATTGTTGTCCACAAAATATTGCTCCTAGAGGACAGGGGACCCCGAGGAACAACATGAGAGCCGAAAGGAGGAGGACTCAGTGAAAGTGGCCAATTTAGTTTGGATCCCACCAATTAACTTGAGATAAACAAAGAAGAGAATAGGAAACGTCATGTTGACCAGAGTGTGGAGATGATTCTAAGAATGATAAAAGGTTATTTTAAAGTAAACATGTAATAGAGATAAGAACACTAGGAATTTAGTTAAAAGGAAAAGTACTGGTAGAACACTGCTGGAATCTTTAGCTACTTGGAGGAGGGGTAAATTAGTGCAGAACTGTACATTAAAAAAATATATATCAAGGACTAACAGCTGTGGTGGCTCAAGGGGTTAAGACGCTGAACTGCAGGCTGTGGAAGGTCAGTAATTCAGCAGTTCGAGACCCCCGAGTGTGCCGCATGACGGAGTGAGTTCCCGTCTCTAGTTCCAGCTCCTGCCAACCTAGCCGTTCGAAAGCAAGAAATTGCAAGTAGATAAATAGGTACCACTTCAGTGGGAAGGTAACAGAGTTCCGTGCGCCTTGGTGTTTAGTCATGCCGGGGCCACATGACCATGGAAAGTCTTTGGACAGCGCTGGCTCTTCGGCTTTGAAACGGAGAAGAGGACCGCAACCCCAGAGTCGGACTCGACTGGCTTTCGAGCAAGGGAACCTTTACCAGGATATACAAAACACAGCAGAAGACAAGACAAAAAAAGTAGAACTACCCAGTTTGCATCTAGTACTCTTCAAACAAAGAGGAAATGCAAAAGTCTGACTCGTATGCAAGGTCAAGGTCAAAGGAGAGTCAAGAGGGGACAGTCCAGCTCAAAGCTACACAGTTTAAATGAACATTTGATCGGCTTCGGTCAAAACACTTCTAAGTTTTAAAACAACAAAGAAACTCACACTCACATTTAACTATCCTACAGAGATTTGCTATCTGGTATTTAATATCCCTGCCCTCCTTGCTGAGGCAGGAAAACAACTGCCCAAGGAGAGTGCCTCCAGACAGGGTCACGGGAAGCTGTGATCTGTCCCCTCCTCCTCTCCCACTGGGAGGAGTCACCCATCAGCCAAAAATGACCTCCTCTGAGTGGAAACAGACATAAAAACACAGGTCTTGGTTGTGGACATCTCTGAACTTCAAGAAAAACACAGATGAACTTCCTTTCTCACTTATGCTCTACGTCCCATCTAGAATAACCCAAAGCTTATTGTCAGTCATCACCTCTGGTCCACTCCACTCAGATAAATGGGTTTCAAGCTAGAGAAGTACTAGGACATAAAGCCTCTCTTTAATGAATGAATGACGCATGTAAACATCTTCCTCCCTTCTTCACCCGGAAGCTGACATTACTACGAATACTATTCTTCCCAAGGCATCCGCCGCTTGGTGTCAGCCTTACCTCCATGGCAAGTTCTCGAGCCTGCTTAAACATGTCCAGATCTTCTTCTGTAACAATGTCCTTGGTTCCCACCAGAAACAAATCTGTGTGTTCTTGTTTGATGCTTATTTTGATTTCAGTACCTGTTGTTTAAAACCAGCAGAGGTATTATTCACCAACATGATAGTGACAAGGCCATATGCCCTTCTAGTCCTATCATATTAGCACTTACGACTCTACCTTGTGTCCACCCCCTGCTTCCCAGTTGAGATGGCAAGCTTTTAACATTGCTAGGATGTTACAATTACCACACTTGCACATCTGCTTAAAATACACACTACCAGGGTCATCATCTGTATTTGCTTTCCTGTCCTTACTCAGGCTCTCACTCTCTATTCCTAGCCTATAAACGTATGAATATTTTAAATGCATGTCTTCTAGACATGCCCCATCTATAAGCGGAGGAAAGCAAATTAAACCTATGTCAAACAATGGAGAAAGCAGCACAGATTTCACATTTTCTGGCAAATTTCCAGGGCAACTTCTACTTAAAAAAAAAGTAAAACACAACCTCTGGCAACCTCTGGTACTAAATTAAGCTTAGACAACACTATTTAAAACAAGATAGAACAGGACTACAGCTAAGAGTACAAACAATTTCTCTTAAAGAAAAGGACAGGTTTATTTTAAAAATCGGGAAGAGTAAAATTTCACAGCAGTACAGATCCAGCATTGTGTAGCAGGATGGAATTGGTCATGGAAAAGCAATGGAGGAGAGGGAAATGAAGAACTGAAATGCTTATCCTGATAAATGCCGACAGCCCGACGGCCAGAGAAAGGGCGAGGGACAGCACGAAGGGAAGGGGGCTACCGACGGGGGACTACGAAGAGGCGTAAGCAACATCATGAAGACATGGGGGGGAGGGGGGGAGCTAGTGCCACTACATATGCAAAAACCGACAAACAACAAGGTGGGGTACAGTATTAGTTGGGAAAACTCTGGAGATTTAGTCAGCATTAGTTACAAGGTCAGAGTTCACTGTTTTTGTATGAGAGTGAAGTAAGAACGAGAAAAATAGCTGAGACCTATGTGACAAAATAAGAATTTGGATCTGGACGGGACGAGGGTTCGGTTGGCGCTTTGCCCCGTTGCTTACCATCATCCTGATCAGGTTTAATCCTTCCGTCTGCCAAGCTCCCCTTCCCTGGTGAGGGGGTCCCCACCTGAGGGGTCACTTTATACTTTAATCTGCCTAGAATCCTGCGCTTTTTAAGGAAAGTTGTTTGCTTGAAGTGAGCAATGGCTTTAAAAGCACGTCCTCTGGACATACCCCATCCAGAGGTGGAGGAATGAGAAAGAAACCTACTTCTAACATCTCTCCTTCCATAGAAAGCAGCATTAGACTTGGATGCGGAAGAGAACGCAGCTTTGCGAAGCAAACGCTTGGGTGGTGCATAACTTGGGCGTCCCTTTTTTCGAGACTGTCCCTGAGTGGTATAAATATGAGAAAGTCCATCGAAAAGTCCCTTCAGCTGACTGTTATTGGGGAGACTGCTAAAGGAGGCTGCACTTGACTGACTGGAGGAGCTCTGGGGAGAGTTAGAAGAGATGGAAGTGCCGGATTTTTGTGAACCGGGGCTCTGACCAGAGGTGGGGGTTGGGGGTGGGAGTGAAGAAGGTTTGAGCTTTTGTGTGGTACCTGGAGCCAACACATGAGAAGGACATGACTGTTTCTCAGAGGCCATTTTCCTTGGACGATAATGCTTTGAAAAGTCTATTATTTCACCTCGTGATCTGCGACCATCGGGTGATGGTGTAAAAAACTTAGTAAGGCCGTCAATGAGCCCTTTGGTTTTCTTGTTAACGTTAAGTGTAGAGGCAGGTATGTAGGTGGAGGTGGTGGTGGTGGTGGTGATTTTGGTGGTGGTGGTGGTGGTGGTGGTGGCGGCACCAGGCTGGGTGGGGTCTGTAACAGCCAATCTGCTGCTTGAATCCTTCACAGATGCAGCATGACCAGATGAAGGTGTGGTACAGACTTTAGTCTTTTGACCCCTACCAGGTGACCCCCTTCCTGTGAATGCATTCATGGATCCTTCATCACTGGTTACAGACCTAAGCAAAGAAATTTGGAAAATAAGAAGTCAGCACTGAAGAACCAAGGAAAAGGAACTTAAAAGGAACAGGACTGCATTCAAACTATTCATGCTCTTTAGCTTTAAACTGAAAGAATTTGCGACCAAATATCACCGAAAGAAGACTGTGTTATTTTAAAACAGATACATTATTCAGCTTTCTAAATGAGGGTTTGTTCTTTGGGGTGACAATAAAGGCAGACTATATAAATAATCAGAGTGGTTCAGGGACAAAGGATTGACCTACGGCTTGTCTTCAAATCGTACTGAGCCATCAACTTGCTGAATGCCTTTGGGGAAGGCACCTCCTACCGGCTTTAGCTCACCAGCCATGAAATGATTAAATCACAGAATTGTGACAACAACAACAACAACAGAAGAAGAAGAACGGCAAAAACTGCAAAGCTGCTGTATACACAGCAACAGTGATGGGTGCACATGTAATACTGGCTCCCTGCTAAGCACGGTTAATCTATCAGGGGCCACTCACAGAACTCACAGGCTGGGTTAAGACATGCTGGGGCCCCCAGACCATGTCTAATTTCAGAGGGCCCACAAGCATGACCCAAAATGGTAATTTAGTCATTTGATTTTTTATCTTTTGGATTTAGAAGCCTCTCATAATAGGAAGCCCTAACTTTGCTTGGGCAAATATCTAACTCTGGATTCCCTTCATGTAGGAAACCCCCCCCCCAACACACGCATGGTTAAGTGGCTCACCAGCATGAGCATTAATTGGAAACAAGGCTAACTGGTCTTTCCTTTTCCTCAGTCTTGAAACCTATTCTGATCCATGATTTTAGACGCTGGTTTTAAATGACAGTCTGCGGGGAAGGATGGAGAGTGTGTGCTCCTGATTCTTAACATCAGCAATATGCTAGAGTTAAATCTGCACTGTCCCAAAGCAACATACAATTAAACACCCCACACCACCCTTTCAATTAGGCACTTGACTACTGTGTTGAATTGCACCCTGTTCGTAAACATCTCTCTTGAATGCTGATAACCACAGTGTGCTCTCAGGAGATGCAAAGCATTATGCTAGGAGAACAACAAAACGTTTGACATTTTCCAAAGGGGGACCATGAAGGTAAGTGGCACTGCTCTCTAACAGGAGAAAGAGGCACTCAGAGACCAGTCTGATAGGCTTGCCTATGCCTAAGTTCAACAAGAATACTTTCATATAAGCTCCAAAATACCACTAAGAACAAAGTTCATAAAAGGAGAATGAGGCACTTCCTTAGAGCGTTAAGTCAAAACACATAGCATGATATTTAACTTTTAAAATGTGAAAGTTTAGCAAATAAGGAGTCCTGCAGAAGGCATACGTAAAATTATGGCCAAAGGAAAACAAGAACTAGGAAAGGTACAGCATGGAAGGTAAAGCCAATCTGAGTTTTACTGGGAAGGCGCACAGTGCCTGCTGATTTAGCTAAAGGCTAATTAATGGAAGATGCAGAACCCCTGACGGAATACTGAAGAATGGTATTTTCATGAAATATCAAATTGCTAAGGGTGCTTTCAGTTAAGAGAAAAATGCATGAAGAAGAGGAGGAGGAGGAGGAGATTGGATTTATACCCCGCCCTTCATTTGGAGTCTCAGAGCGGCTTACAATTTCCTTCCCTTCCTCTCCCCACAACACATACCCTGTGAGGTAGGTGAGGCTGAGAGAGCTCTGAGAGAACTGCTCAAGAGAACAGCTTTGCAAGAACTGTGGCTGACCCAAGGTCACCCAGCAGCTACATGTGGAGAAGTGGGGAATCAAACCCAGTTCTCCCAGATTAGAGTCCGCGCTCCTAACCACTATACCAAACTGGTTCTCACACTGAAAAGCAACACAAAGCCACACAATTGCACCAAATCCTTTTCCCTTCCCTGTCGTGCATACAACTAACTTTTAAATTAATAATTAATTAATTAATAATGTCCTTAACGGTGAAACCAATTGATACCAACAGTTTATGTATAATTAGAAAAGAAGCAGTCCAAGGCTACCATCTGGTTTGCCAAATAGCCAACTAGTAGTCTTAAATCTGGTCCCCACTCCATTTTCCTTCCACAACACATGCTTGAACATGGTTAGCTGTTAGCATTCACAATCTTATTAAAATCTTTTCACAGAAGTCTAACTTATTTTGATTCTAGAAAATCAGCTCTGTATCTCCAAAACCTACTGCTGGTGCCACATATGCTAATAAGCATCTGCCTGCAGAGGAGAAGTTCGTCATGCTATATAATTTCACACCATCATTCAAAGCCACAAACAAAAATCTATTAGACAGTGCCATGCCCCTTTTAACTCTTACAAAGGAGCTCAATTAAATTCAGCAGTAGCATTATTATAGTCTTCCCATCTGATTGCATTCCATCAACAAAGTTAAATCCTACTTTTCCCTTATGTCTATTTGCACATTATTCTGCATTTGATCTAACACATCAGGGGGTGGCCATTCTTGCACGCCAGCAACACAGTTCAGTCTATGTCACGTGCATTCATCATGAAGTGGTCCCACAGCTCACTCCTACGTCTACAGTTCTTGTAACACAGCCCAGGAAGGGTTACAGACATAAACTGTTTCTGAGGAAGACACATGTACTAAGGTCCAAATCACACACTGGAATTCCACAACGGGATATGCAGATGCATCTCGTCCCTAAGGAGCAGCTGGGGGGCCCCGTCTGAATTGGGTGAAGCGGAAGAACTAACTACCACCCTCTGCCCCTTGCAAGTTCCCTCCTGCCATAAAAGGAAATAAAAGAATACTTACAACATTCGTTGCTTTAGTTTGTTTTTTGGTCGTCCGATAGGTTTTGTGTATCGCCGCCTAATCTGTGTGGCTTTCTCATGAAGTAGCTTTATTCCTTTTTTCTTTGGTCTGCAGACCTGGCAAATCCACATACCTGCATTGATGTTCAAAATAAAACCCATGAATTGCGCTGTCTTTATGACCATCTCCTTCCCAATTCACATCAAGATAAAATAAACTTATTGTCTACCCTCCACTTCATTTTCCTTGGTAGAAAATAAGGTTGTGAGGGAAAAAACCTTCTTTACTAATGCCTAGTATCTCTGGGAGTCAGGCTGCAGTGGCTCAAGTGGTTAAGACGCTGAACTGCAGACCAGAAGGTCGGTAGTTCAGCAGTTCGAGACCCAAGTGCCGCATAATGGAGTGAGCTCCCGTCTCTGGTCCCAGCTCCTGCCAACCTAGCAGTTCGAAAGCAAGAAATTGAAAGTAGATAAATAGGGACCACTTTGGTGGGAAGGTCACAGCGTTCCGTGCGCCTTGGTGTTTAGTCATGCCGGCCACATGACCACTGAAATGTCTTTGGACAGTGTTGGCTCTTCGGCTTGGAAACAGAGATGAGCACCACATCCCTAGAGTCAGATTTGACTGGCTTTCGAGCAAGGGAAACCTTTACCTTTACTAGTATATCTTGGGCGTACTATCTACCTTTCAGTTAAGGTATAGATGAAGATACCTGGCTCCAGGTGAACCAGTACAGTGTGTCGTATCACAGGAGACTTTCCACCAGGAGAGCCAGTTTGGTGCAGTGGTTAAGAGCGGCAGACTCTAATCTGGGGAACCGGGTTTGATTCCCCACTCCTTCACATGCAGCCAGCTGGGCGACCTTGCATCAGTCACAGTTCTCTCAGAGCAGTTCTCTCAAGAGCAGTTCTCAGCCCCACCTACCTCACAGGGGGTCTGTTGTGGGGAGAAGGGAAAGGAAATTGTAAGCCACTCTGAAACTCCGAGTGGAGGGCGGGGTATAAATCCAATTTCTTCTTCTTCTTCACACAGAAAGAACAGTGAGATTCCAACCCAGTGGCACCTTAGAGACCAACATGATTTTTTTGGGGGGATGAGCTTTTGAGAGTGACGAAGGGCACTTGGACTCTCAAAAGCCCCCCCCCCCCCCAGTCCTGTTGGTCTCTCAGGTGCCACTGGACAGGAATCTAGTTGTTCTGCTGCAGACTAACACACGACAACCCTCTGAAACTACCCAGGAAGAGAAGAGCGAATGGGGGGAAGCAAGCCAACGAGGGCCATTGAGATAGAAAAGTACAGGAGAACAGCCAACCACAAAGAGCAAATAGCCCAGAGAAGGGCATTTTTAACCCCACTTTTCAGACAAAGTCTCCCTAAGCGATTCACCTCAATTACAATTCTATACACAGAACCAGTTGTTCCCTGCAATTAAGAGCTGGAATGCAGTATTCCATCTGGAGGCGACAAGGTTCACAGGGTGAGCCACAAGCAGCATCATTTACATTCCAACTTTTTTCCTGCTTTATGATCTATCTTCACCCAAGCAGCGGACAACATTTTCCACGAAAAAGCAGCAAATGGGTTAGTGCGAACATTCGTTGACTTCATGCTCTGAATCTGAGCATGCAGAAGGAAGTCAGGACTGTCAGCCTATACACGGCCATACTGCAAACTATCTGTTTTGCTCTCTCTCTCTCACACACACACACACACACTGTCAATAAGCAAGGCAATTCACTTTGACCACTACTTTGGCCTATAAATTATTGATCATTCAGCTTAAGTACGTCAATACTTCTGAGATGACCAAAGATGCAAAAGATAATGGACTTCAACTAATCTGCAAAGTGGCAGAGCCACTCTGATTGGGGCTTCAGCATGGCGGAACAACCTCGTCTGCAGAAGTCAAGCAACGTGGGAACATCTGCCCAGTGCTGGACCGCTGGCTCTCCAGTCTGCCCATGTGGGTTTTCCTTTGCACCCCCCTCCCAGCCCATGGAGTCTTGCAGTGGGGATACACCAACTCGGAGCTTACCAGCTGCTGTCCTTTATGCAGTCTATATCTCTGGTACCTGGCATTACGTTTTATGACACACAGTGCCCAGACCAACAAAGTGACATTTATGTCAGATCCGGCCCTCGTAACAAATGAGTTCGACACCTCACGGCTGGAGACTCTTGTAACCAAGACTACCAACACTGAAAACCCACATTTTAATAAGTGTGCAAAACAATTATGGGTCTCTGACTCATCAGCTATTTTGGCAGGAAAAAAGACACAGTGGCAGCACCATTTCCCCTCAGTTAGGAAGGAGAGAAGGTGATCTCTGCTTATGCACCTCCTGAACTCTGCAACAAGGAATCCAAAGTTCTGCCCGCCAAGAAGCACGGCTTGAGAACCACGAGGCTTCGAGCCAGGAGATGCAGGTTGAAGTTCACACTCTGCTATGAATTCAGCGTGATCTCTGACACCTGCCGGCTCAGCTTCAGCTTCTCATCTACAAGCGGCTGCTGGTACAGCCCTCAACACTCAGCCTGGAACAGAAACGATGGCTAACAGACACAGAAGCGGAACGGCTTCAAATGTTCACAGCAAATGCGCCAACTGACTGAAGCTAACAGCTACCACATAAATAATTCACTAAATCAGTTCATGATGCTGCATGGGAAGGCAAGATAGATATTGATTGAGAAAGATTACCATACAGAGCTATATGCATTTGACGGACTTGCACTGATCACCTTTTGGCATTCGGGAAAGAGGTGGGTCACAGCATTCCATGTGGAATCCTCTGTCGCAAGAATCACAGAAAAGCATGTTGTCCTGAATAAATAAAAAGGGGGGAAAGTAACGTGATCTTGCATATGTTTTTCATTTCATGGTTAAGCAGAAGCATGAATAATAATATATATAAAACCATTATTTCATCCATTTTAAAGAGTCCCTGTTAGCTAAACCTATAAATTTGGTTCAATTAGCCCTAAAAAAAATTTGAAAATTACACCAAACATTATACTGTATTAAGGGATTAAAATTTACCGCATTTTTGCCTTGGATTCTACAGGCACTGCATGTCTTGCATTCAATACACTGCCATCTTAAGGCCTTCACATTTGTCGTCAACTCCAGACAAAATTTCAAACATGATGGATGTCCTACAAAAAGGCAACATTGACACATGAGGTTTTTACAGTGTCCCAGAGGCGCCCTGAAGGCCTGTGATGTCTCTTCACAGTAGAGCTCCCCAGTGCTAGCTCTCCCCGGAGATCCCTCCCACGGGCAGGATGAGGAGTGCCTACTCAGGAAGCCAGCACCCATTTGTGTTTGCCATTCATGCTGCAAAACTTACAAAACTGCCTGACCTTTTATTTCATGGTAAACTACTTCAGAAAATATGACCTTTGGGTCATTTTCATGAAAGACACTAGTCAGCAGACACTCAATAGCATTTTTTGCTTTAATGTCTTCCAACCCAACTGCTACTGGTATATTTTTCTAGAACATCCAAAACAGAAAGGCCAGAAAGCTATAAAAATCCGGGGAGAAATGAGTACTGTTCACATTCTTTCCAACCAACACTGTATCTGTTGTCCTGAGGGTGAACATGCCTATGGGGAGAAGGCGAGAACTGAGCTAGCTGCATTATGCAATGCCTGCGGAGACCTAGGGCTCGTGAGTAAGTACCTGGAAGCAGAAATGGAAGAGGACAGTGCTCTCCAATGCGGAGGAGCCCGTGGGCACTGTCTTCTGTTGCTCGTCTGCTTATTCTCCAAAGCAAAAAGCAAATTCTGGCCTTCCTCCACCTCACTGGAGCATGAGAACCCCAAAACAACTGACTTTATAGGAGGAGGATGCTTGGCTTGCAGCTTCCTAACATTTTGTGATTTGCCCCATTATCTCATGGCAGCCATTTTGTGGTGGCACCCGTTCCATTCTCAAAATTGCCCACAGGCTCAGCACGGTTATGGACCTCTAGGTGTGGATTCTGCCAGTTCTTCAACCCATGTTTACATGGGCCAGCCTCCCTTCTACTCCTACAGAACTTCCATAACATAGAAGAGGAAAATGGTGCTAGCCCAGTCTGCTGATTAGGGATGAAAAACAGGATGACACCTGGAACTAATCTGCACATCACCCATCATTCGGATCTTCTCCTTCACCAGCTCACTCATGTCAGAAGAAGCAATGGGAGCACTGTGGCCTGGGAGTACAGAATCATGCCCCACAGGTTCTTTTAAGTCCTGGATTTTGCTAGTAGTTCACGTTATCATTTGTTCATTAATGTGGCAAAATCAGTATGCATGATGTTTTACAAAGCGCAAGAGGACAATTCCTTCTCAAAGCAGCATATAAGCTAAAATTTGACAAAAAGGAGACAGACAACACTGCGAGGCGGGGATAAATAGGAAACAAATATGTACTCAGTCCAGTTGCACATGCATAGGTTTAGCTTCAGCAGAGAAGTGGGAAAGCCTTTCACTGGAAAGAATGGGTTCTGAGAAAGGATCTGAAGTGAGAGGTGGCATCCAGCAGGTCTCCGAGGAGGCAGTTCGACGCATAAAGGGCAGCACGAGGGAAAGGGAGGAGTCCTCTGAGGGATGAGGAGACCTTCAGAAGGGTGAGGGTAATGGGACTGCAGGAAGATGTCTGGCAAGCATTTCTCATCTTATGAGAAGGGCACAGAGAGCTTTGAAGGAATCTGTGCTGGATCTAAGAGTGGACAGGAAGCTAGAGCTTGTAAGTAAGTTCATAGAATCACAGAATCACAGAGTTGGAAAAGGCCATGCAGGGCATCTAGTCCAACCCCCTGTTCCATGCAGGATCAGCCTAGAGCCTCCCTGACAAGTGTTTGTCCAGCCACTGCTTCAAGACTGCCAGGGAGGGGGGCCCCGCCACCTCCCGAGGCAGCCGATTCCACTGTTCCACAACTCTTCCTGTAAAAGAGTTTTCCCTTAAGATCCAGCCGGTACCTTCCCACCCTTATTGCGAGTCCTCTCCTCTGCTGCCAACAGGAACAGCTCCCTGCCCTCCTGGAAGTGACAGCCCTTTAAATACTTCAAAAGAGCAATCCTTCCCCCCCCCACAACCTCCTCTTCTCCAGATTAAATATTCCCAAATCCCTCAGCCTTTCCTCACAGGGCTTGGTCTCCAGGCCCCCTATCATCCTCGTCACTCTCCTCTGCACCTGCTCCATTCTGTCCACATCCTTTTTGAAGGGAGGCCTCCAGAACTGCACATAATACTCAAGGTGCAGCCTGACCAATGCAGTGTACCCTAACCCTAACTCTATGACATCTTGCAATTTGGATGTTATGCCTCTATTCATACACCCCAAGATTGCATTAGCCTTTTTTGTCGCTGCATCACACTGGCTGCTCATATTTAACTTATGGGCCACCCGTACCCCAAAATCTTGTTCACACACATTGCTACCCAGAAGTGTATCCCGCATCCTGTCCACTCTGAGCCCGTTCGCGGGGAGGGCTGGGTAAAAATGCAAAAAATAAATAAATAAAAATCCAGTAGGCATGTCCCTCATTTTTGTTACTCATATGTAGAATTTGGCACTTATCCTTGTTAAATTCCATCTTGTTCACATCTACCCACTTTTCCTGTGTGTTCAGATCTCACCAAGTTCTATCTCTATCTTCTGGTATGTTCGCCGCTTCTCCCAATTTGGTGTCATCTGCAAATTTAATGAGTAGCTACTCCATACCCTCATTCAGATCATTTATAAAAATATTTATAAGTACAGGGCCTAAAACCAAGCCCTGTGGCACCCCACCGGACACCTCCCTCCATTCCGATGAAATGTCATTGACAACTACTCTTTGAGTGCAACTCTCCAACCAGTCCATCCAACTATCCTAGAGTCTAGTCCACAGTCCTCTAATTTACCCATTGGAACATCATAGGGAACCCTTTCAAAAGCTTTGCTGAAATCCAGGTCAACAACATCAACAGCATTCCCTGGATCCAGTAGGCTTGTCACTCGATCAAAGAAGGAAATGAGGTTGGTCTGGCAGGACCTGTTGGGGACAAATTTGTGTTGACTTCCCCGGATCACCAAGTTGTCCTTTAGATGCTCACAGACTGATCCCTTTTAAAACCTGCTCAAGTATCTTTTCTGAGGCAGAGGTCAGACTGCCTGGCCTGTAGTTTCCTGGGTCTTCCCTCCTCCCCTTTTTTTTGAAAATTGGGATAACATCGGCCCTCCTCCAGTCTTGTGGTACACGTCTCCCGTCCTCCAAGAGGTCTGGAAGGTGATGGACAAAGGCTCTGCAAACTCTCTAGAAAATTCTTTGGGCACTCTTGGGAGCATACCATCTCTTCCTGGGGGATTTGTACTCATTCAATGCAGCCAGGTGCTTCTCAACTACCTCTCTGTCCATGTCAACCAGCAGCCCGGACGTCGTGTCTTGCCTACTACCATCTGTTGATGAGCCTGTTCTCCTCTTCAGGGAAAAACCTGAGGCAAAATAGGCACTGAGCCTTTCTGCTTTCTCTCTGTCCTCTGTCAAAGTTTCTCCATGTTCACCCAACAGTGGCCCATTGCCTCTTTTATCTTGAGTTTGCTCCTCACATATCTGAAGAAGTTTATGGAGAAGAACTGCATGACCAGTAATGATAGGACAGATGAATTATTTTGGTATAGAGAGGGCTAAAGTGCTACAGCAGACGTCCAGAGAGCAGGAGATTCCTGGGAAAGGAGACAGCAACAGAACTCAGTGGCAGGCGGAATACAGGCAACTAACAAAAGAACAATGACAGATAAAGCCAAGGCTTCAGGGCTGTTCCACAGGGTATAGACATTGTCAATGGATATGAAGAGCAGAAGAAGGCTAAGGGAGGAAACATGTCTTGGACATACTGAGTTTGAAGCAGTGAAGAGACAGAAATGTCAAAAGGGCAACTGGAGATGGGAATTGAAAGTTCAAGGGTAGAGAGGTAAAGCTGGGTGTCATCAGAATAAGTTCTGAAAGCTGTGAGTTTTGACAGTTTTTAAAGAGAACAGAATAGGGGGCCAAAAGACAGATTCCTTGCAATCAAGCACAGCAAGAGCTTTGCCTTGTAAAACAATTAATGGGTGATCTGGGTTAGGACAGGAAGAGAATTCGCTGAAGCCAGATTCACAGAAACCTGGACAGAGAAGAGAATGGAGCAGATCAGAGTAATCACTTGTAGCGCAGACAGAGGTCAAGGAAGAAGAGGTCTTTGGATTTGGCAGTAAGGAGATGATGACTTTGGTGAAGGTACTTGCAATGGCATACAGAGGGCACAAGCTGGAGTGGGGGGGGCAGGTGTCTAGGAAAACTGGAGGACAGTCCTCCTACATAAGCCTCCTCCTCCTTCCTCAAACAACAAAATCCATGGTGACCACAATGTCTGCCAAGAAATTAAGAGTATGGAACACCTTTCTTATGTGGAGACACTTAAGGCTGGTGGTGGAGGTGGAAAGTGTATTCAAGTCCTAGCCAACTTATGGCGACCACTCAAGGGTTTCAAGGCAAGAGACATTCAGAGGTGGTTTGTCACTGCCTGTCGCTGCGTACTGACCCTGGATTTCCTTGGTGGGCTCCAAATACTAAACAGGGTCAACCCCACTTAGCTTCTGAGATGAGACTGGGCTCATCTGGGCCATCTAGGATTGGGGATGTCCAATTGACAAAAAATATGATTGAGTTCTATAGAATTGCTCATGAGGTGGAAGAAGAGGGCAGAGAAAACTTTTTCTCCCTGTCTTATAATACTAGAATGTAGAGGTGCCCGGAGAAGTTGATGAGCAGTAGATTCAGGACAGACAAAAGGAAATATTTATTCAACAAGTAATTAAATTGTGGAAATTTTCTTCTAGTGGATGTAGCGGGGCACAAGTCTAGATGGCTTTAAAAGGGAGTTAGATTGATGGAGGAGAGGTCCATCAATTACTACCTGCCACAGAGACAGATCAAGATGGGTAGCTGCGTTAGTCTGCCTGTAGCAGCAGAAAATAGTAAGAGTCCAGTAACACCTTAAAGACTAACAAAATTTGTGGCAGGGTATAAGGTTTCGTGAGGGAGCAGTGACTCACAAAAGTACTTAACCTCCCACACATTTTGTTAGTCTTTAAGATGCTACTGGATTATTTACTTGCCATAGTGATAAAAGGGAAATCCATATACTAGAACCTCCAAAAACAGAGGCAGTAAACCTCTGAATACCAGAGCTAGGAGGCAGCATCAGGGGAAGGTCTTGGCTCATATGTCCTGTTGGCCCCTCAGGGCAGCTGGTTGGCCACTGGATTAGATGGACCACTAGCAGGTCACTTCTTAGGTGCTTCTAATTTTCTAGTAACTGCTGTGTAGTCATATATATAGAGAGAGGCAGGGAAGTTTACATGTAGCATAGGCACAACCAATGTTCCCTCTAAGATGTGGAGTCCTGTGAGCAAAAATTCTACTTTGTGAGCTACCGGCATTAAAGTTGTGAGCAGGTGAATTGGCTACTGAATAACTTAGTTTGCTCTGGAATCATCCTTCCTGAGCTAAGACAAAAATGTGTGAGCCAGAGGCTAAAAAACTGTGAGCTAGCTCACACTAACTCAGCTTAGAGGGAACACTGGGCACAACTGGAACTTTCTGAGGAAATCCAGAAGTGAGGTGGCAAGATCCCATTTCCTTGCCCAATGCACTGAATCTCTCCTTATATATAATTGAATAGTGGGTGCCAAAGTTCTAATTCTAAAATGCACTCCCTTAGTGTATGGCTGATGGCACTGCTCCTCAGCATATATCGTCACCAATCAGAAGGCAAAGCCCGGGTCCCGCCCACACCACAACTGCTGCGACAACCTGGTCTTTTGCATATGGAAGCTGATTGGACTTCACTCCATTCCACACCTCAAACTCCCCCCCCCCCCCGCAAGGCAGTTGGAATGTCAGTTGCATATGGAATCTGCTGTATTCTGGTGGTGTGCAGGTCCCAGATTCATGTTTTAAAAGCAGACTGACACTGTTTGCCCAAAGCCAGAGCACTCTCCCAGAGCCTCTTTCTAGATCTCGTTGTATTTATTTCCACAACGGGCCTTATTTCTAGTAAGCAAATAAAAAAAGGGAAGACATATCTTTCCACCCAGTTCCCCCTCCTAGCCATTACAGGAGCTTAAATTAACCTGCCTGTGTTTTTTCTGTTTATTGATTTGCTACAATGATTTGCCTGGTACCCTTGCTGACAGGATTTTCTTTAGGCCGACTGCAGCAAGGGTCTTCCATTCAAGGGACAGATCCAGTTCATGGCAGATTATCTTCAGGGATGTTGTCACCTCATTCATGAGGCTATCTACTAGGCCTCCGAGACCAAGAACATTTAAGCTACTAGCTCTCCTCCCGCACATCTCAGGGGGTAAAAAAAATGTCCAGGATGCTTGCAGAATACCTTCCATGCTTTGTCTTACTACACTCAAAAACTGATTACAAAAATGCTAAAGGTTTCTGGTGGATAATATGGAATCACTAACACTTGCCCTAACAAGGTCATTAGAAAGTTCCTAGGTTACAGGAGAATATTTTAACAAGGCATATTACTGAAGATCCCTAGACAAAGTTTCCTGGTTGATCAGACAGCATTTGTAATGGGATGGCCAACAAAGAATACAACAAATGTTTGCTGCTGCTACTGCTATGTCCTAGTTAAGCTAAATCCTAATTAAGCAGGACAAGGCAAATTGGGTTTGGTTCCCAATTCTATGTAATACTAGCAAGAATCCAGGAATCCGAAGCAATGTCTCCTTGGATTAGGCAGCACAGCAGAGCAGTACTATATCAGAAAAGCACATCATTCCTACATATTATGGAAAGAAAGCAGGGACGCAGTATGAGCAATCCTGTTTAAGTATATACTTCTACAAAGAAGAAGTCATTTATATTCACAGAGTACAGGATTACTTTCCAAAGTACGGTTAAACTCAAACGTTATTATATCAGATTTCAGCCGGGGGGGTGGGGGGAATCACCTGTTAACTAAGGTTTCGCCATCTGGTAATTTGACTGCCAGTCTCAACATGTCATTTTGTATATCTAAATACATCTAAGTAACTAATTAAACATAATTTAGCTTTAATGAGGCAGAGAGAATGCATCAGTGTTAATTCAAATGGAAGCTGATCCATGAAAGTCGAGTCTTCCAACTCTGATGTTCCTTAGAATTGTCAGTGAATTGTTTAATGGAAGAATAGCTGACATGTATTAGGCACTGATTAATGAAAAGCTGCATTTGCAAACAGTCAGAGTGTGGCAACCGAATTGGAGAAGAACATTTCATACACATTTGGTATCTAGTTAAATTGCATTTTCAATAATCAGTTGTGAAGCCAAAAGTGTTTAACAGAAAGAAATGAGAACAAAATTATGTCACGAAAATACCAGTGGTGGAAAATGCTGTCAAGCCACAGCCGACAGGCCCAACCTGGCTTAGCTTCTGAGATCGAACGAGATCAAGCTGGCCTGGGACATCCATGTCAGGGCCCGGGAAGATACTGTGCAGGACTTAATCTGTTCCTTGCCCTTAAGTTAAGTAGCAAACATGACATAAGCTATAGTGCAGCCATGAGACTGAGTTCGAAAGCAAGAAATTGCAAGTAGATAAATAGGTAACCCTTCGGTGGGAAGGGAACAGCGTTCCGTGCGCCTTTGTGTTTAGTCCTGCCGGCCACAGGACCACGGATACGTCTTCGGACAGCGCTGGCTCTTCGGCTTTGAAACAGAGATGAGCACCGCAACCCTAGAGTCGGACTCAACTAGCTTTCGAGCAAGGGAACCTTTACCTTTTTAAATGCTAAGTAACTGGGAAGAAAAAACACTTTCAGGTTTGGATATTCATGACAAAATAACACTAATAAATATAAGAAAAGACAAAGCATGTGTTATCTCTCTCTTCACTCTTAGCCCCTTAGGACCTGAAAAACCATTTCACTCCCAGATTTAAGGCCACATTGTACACGACACAGCTGCATGCACTAAGGAACAATAATCTAGCCTTGCTCTCAGGCTTGCGTACCTGTACACATTTTTTTTAAAAAAGCTGTCAGCCCTGAAAACTTAAAAGCACAACTTTTTAAAAACCTATTTATTAAAACACTTATAGACTGCCCGTTTCAGCATCCACTGTGGCTCAAGGCAGCTTAAAAAGACTGACTGTCTGCAGTTGCACCAGTAATCAAGGACATCTAACAGTGCCATCCTAAGAACACTTTCCTGGGAATAGATTCCACTGAACAGACACGGAGTAGACCTAGCTCTAACTTATTTTTCTCACCCCTACTGGCCCCCTAAACCAAACCCAGCAACTTCAGGGTCAAATTTCATGATGGTTCTTCCTTGTCTACTAAGTTGCAGAAAAAGCTAAGCACTAGAATTTGTTTTGTTTTGCTTCCTGTATCTTCATTTACCCATTTCCACATACATAATGGTTTTAATGGTTTTTAAGATGTGATTTTATTAAATGTTTTTAATCTCTTAGTAGCACTGGTAGACCTGATGAGGGCAGAAGGGAAGGGGGTATAAATTCTAAAATAAATAAATAGACTGATACCTGTCAGGTTTGGACCCTTGACCTGGGAATCGATTGTCTTTGTACCTTGATCAATAACTGTATCTTGCTGCCCTGTGTTGCTAATGCCCACTTTTGCTTTTGTAACTCCTGCCTGCTTTGCACATCTGCTGGCTCCGCTTATTACCTTATCAGTCCTCCCTGACATTCATAAGAGGGGGTGAGTGTATGAATGAATGTACGGTATTGAGTAGAGGCGCTGCTTGTAACTTTCCCGAAGCTACCCCCACATGGTTCACAGGTCCAGCTGTGGCCTTGGGAGACAGGAGTCTTGAGATGCAGCTAGTTGGGTAATATATTCTCTCATGACCTGTAGTAGCCTGAAAGACTGTGACGTATGCCTGATGGGTGGAACCCGTTCCCCGCTATCGGTTCCTGGGCTATTGATCGTTGTTCACCTGACCAGAAGCCATATCTTACCATATCTTACCAATAAACCTGATCAAGGACTATTGTGTACAGAGTGGTCACTCCAGGACCTGACAATAGCATTTGCATAGCCAGGCACTGCTGGTATGCTGAGAGTATCTGTACTATGGTTTAGAATTCATTGGCCTTCTCATTACGCCTTCATTCATTTCAGCGTGAAGTGGCATGCCTGATCACCTGTTATTTCAGGTTCTAGCCTGCTTCCCAGTTGCAGTCAGTACATTCACTGTTTGAAGGTTTACTGGTGTTCAAATATGTATCTGATTGAGTTAAAAAACCAACTCTGTAAGTGCAACCTCAAACGGCTTCCCTGCAGGTACCCCACATACACAAGCAAATGGGGCTCCCCCAGAAGTTCTCCCACTCACAGTGACTTACAGATGTGAGTTTTCTTTATGTTCTTTATGGCTGCCTGACTTGATGTTTGTTAATACCAAAGGCAGGGAACTGTGGATGCTGATGAATTCACACACTGCCTCATGGAAACTATAGTCCCCTCTGCCCCCCTTCTGCCAAATAAGTATTATTAAAAGTTTGTTCCACTAACAAGAGTCGAACACTCAGGTGCTGTGAGGCTTGTTGATGCCCTGTTGGTTCCTAAATAGGAAAGGGAAACAAACTGTTCAAACACCTCACACAGAGGCCTTCTCACACTACCCAATGGGAGCTAGAGTTATTTTTGTTACACCTCTGAATGCAACTGTACACGACTCTAGTCCTGAATCATGACAGACAGATGCCCTAGCTGGCTGCCTTCGCAGGTTTGTGGACATGTAAGCACACAAAGCAACATGCCAGTGCGAGGTGCAGGGATAGCAGGATCAGGTTCTAGGGTCAGCGTGCCCTCCAGCACCCCGCTCTTCAGGCCTTAACAGGCCTCAGTCCGGGGAGGGGGTTGAAAGCACCTGATGAGGCCTCCCGAGGCTCCTCCCTGCTTGGCCCCCTATTCACGTCCAGCTGCTGTCGGTGTGAGGGAGCCTGAGACTGTCCTCCTCCAGTGGTGCCTGAGCTCTCAGTGAAGGCCGCCTCCTTGGCTCTCCCATCAGAGGCCTCCGGGAGGCACGGCTGAGGCCAGACCTCTGGGAGGGCGGGAAGCCCGGATTTCTCCCTCCAGGGCAGCACAAAAGACTGTAGAAGCAGCAGGGGCACAGGCACCAGGCTACTCACCACAGCTTGACTCAAGCGTAAGCAACTAATCTGAGAGCAACCCATTTGAATACCGACCATGTTCATTTTCAAAACTGCTGCATCCCTGACCTTGATGTTAATTTACAACTTGTTGTTGTTCAGTCGCACAGTCGAGTCCGACTCTTCGCGACCCCATGGACCAGGTCACGCCAGGCCTTCCGGTCTTCCGCCGTCCTCTGAAGTTTGCTCAATTTCATGTTCATTGCATCTATGACACTGTCTAACCACCTCATCCTTTGTCATCCCCGTCTTCTTTGGCCTTCAATCTTTCCTAGCATCAGGGTCTTCTCCAGTGAGTGCTCCCTTCTCATTGGGTGGCCAAAGTCTTTGAGCTTCAGTTTCATTATCTGGCCTTCCAGGGAACAGTCAGGGTTGATTTCTTTTAGGATTTGATCTTCTTGCAGTCCAAGGGACTCTCAAGAGTCTTCTCCAGCACCATAGTTCAAATTTACAACTAGCAACATTTATTTCTTTTAGGCTTCAGGAAGACATGAAAGTTACTACTAGCAGCTTCCTCACTATTATGGAGATTGAAGAGGATACAGTTCCGTTTGTAAAAATACAACAAGAACTTTGCCATGAAGAGTTGATTTTAGCCTACATTGTCTGAGGCGGTTTGACCAAAGACATCCAGAGGGCCACAAGAGGAGCTCAAAGTCTACAACAACTGTCATCTTTCCAGAAGAGGTCTCCTGTACTACCACTACCCCCTATATATGGAAAGCCTGTGCCATGAAGAGTTGATTTTAGCCTACATTGTCTGAGGCGGTTTGACCAAAGACATCCAGAGGGCCACAAGAGGAGCTCAAAGTCTACAACAACTGTCATCTTTCCAGAAGAGGTCTCCTGTACTACCACTACCCCCTATATATGGAAAGCCTGAACACCAGGCTCTGACATCACCAAAATGGCGACGAGAGTAGTCATAACAGTCCCCTTGTGGTGATGTGGGGCTAAGCAGGCAGTTTGAATTCAGTTGGTGGAGTGTTGTAGAGAAATTTCAGTTAGAGGAGACTAGTGTTGGCTGTTGACTCTTCCTCTTTAATACTCTGCTAACAACAGTTTCTGTCCTTCATTTCTGGATTAAATATGCCTTTTCGCTGTTGTATTCCTGAATGTATTTTCATGGAAGAAAGAGGTGGGTCGATTCCCGGAAGCTTCCCTTCCCCCCCCCTTCCCCCCCACGGAAGACTGATGCCAAGTGGTGTTTCTGACATTTGCCAGGCATTGGGAGAAATGTTCACTTTGACTCCTAATTATGAGAGGAGCTAAATAACATATGCGGAGCTACAAACGGCAGGGTGAAAATTGCCCTTTTCTTTCCTTTTTTAAAATCATATGTGTTGTTGGGTTGGTTTTTTTTGGTTTTTTTTTTGGGGGGGGGGGGAGAAATAATTCCACCAGACCAGAAAATGGAAGGCTGGATGCTGAAATGGACTTGCACAGATCTGCTTTGAGATTATACATAATGCAAACTCTCCCACCGACCCGA
>NW_015168059.1:289270-330044 GCF_001447785.1 Gekko japonicus
TACTGTCTCTCTATTACATTTGTTTGTTCCCTTGAACGTTTGTAATGGTACACCAATATCCTGTGTAGCTGTTCTTTTTTGGTAACTGGATATTATGACTGAAGTTTACTGTATGTGACAATGTCTTACCAAAGTATGAGTGTGTGCATATTACTATCTCATGTTTAAAAATGTATGTTCAAACTTATAGTTATATGAAAAGAAAAAATGAATGTTTTTTCTTGAAAATATGACAGCTATGTCACAAAAGCATTGTAATCTACAAGTTTACTTAGAATGTTATTCTTCATGAAAATTTACCCTCTACCTTATGAAAATTCAATAAAACTTATTTTAAAAAAATGCTGTGTCAATGTTAAATAAAAGGTAATAATGAAAAGCAGAAGTTATTAAACTCTTAGTATTATTTGACAATACCATCATACAACAGACATCCACCACTCTCCAATATTATATGAAACATACACTCAAATATGCAAGAGAAACTGAACTCAGTAAAACTATAAGCTAGTGTGAAGTGTCTGGAAAACTGCAGTGAAAAAATCAAGAGAATATCTTGTTGAGTACACGAGAAAATGCAATTTAAAACACTTGTGAAAGTAGCTGGCAACTGCAGAGTTCAGGGAATGTTATGACTACATGCGGTGACGTCAGAGCCTGGTGTTCAGGCTTTCCATATATAGGGGGTAGTGGTACTACCCCAACAAGCACCACCCAATCTACCCACCAGGAAGTCAATAGTTACTTTCAAGGAAGTGCTATGTGGAGGCTCAAGACTGAAGACCTGTGTTCCAGTATAAGACTTTGCATATTCTAAAAAGGACTCTGGGTGGCCACTATCATACAGAAAAGGCTTTCTGACTAAAATGAATACTTTTAGAGCAATGCCTGGGACCCCCCTCCACACACTCACAATTGGCTAGATCCTGTGAATGTGTTCCGCCTACAGAAACACTTGCCTCTGATGCAAAATCATCATCATCATCATGATTATCGCTGCCGTCGTATGGTAGTGTGTGTAGAATAGCCAGGAGATCCCAAGATTGCCTGGCAGCCAGAAGCTCTAGCTCTTTTAGTGTTCTGCACCACTAGGTGGTGATCAAGACTTGTTTCCTAAGGCAAGACAGAGGTGATTTGCCCTTGTCTGCCTCTGTGTCCCAGCCCTGGTGATCCTTGGAAGTCACCCTTCCAAATACTAGCCAAGGTTAACCCCTGCTTCGCTTCCGAGATCTGATGGGATCGGGCTAACCTGGCCTATCCGGGTCAGGGCTCTGGCACGGAGTCTTCTATCGATGGTGGCAGCACTGACTCATCGTGGAGTGTAACCATTACACAATAAAACCAAAGTTTCTCACCTCTTTTCAAAGCAGACCAGGTGTCACCTTCCACTTATTTAATTTTAGTGTAGCTAGTTTATCTCCCACCCTCACCCATAAAGATCACATCATTAATCAGACAAGAACGGATGGATAATATTTCAGGACTAGGGCACAAACAATGAATATGCACCTCATTCTTGGCAGAAGTTTCAAATTCGAGATTCAAAAATTCCAAAGCTGTAACAAAACCTCCCAACCAACAACCATTAGCCTGAAAAGAAACGTAACAAACGAGTCTAGCTTGACAAAACTGCCAGACTTACCGCTACTACCACAGTCGGCACAGGAGAGGAGTTCTTCTGGTTTTTTCTCACGGTTTGATTCCTTTGTCCCCAGACAGAAACTACATATTGGAATGGGATCAGCTCGCGGCTAGGGAAGGAAATTAATACCACTTGTTAGTTCTCTTCCATATGGAGCTCTATTTCGATTTTTTCTTGATAACTAAAAGAAATTGTTTCATTCTATTTTGCTATAAGATTTTGATCTAGACCACCTTTATAGTAATACCCTTTTTGTATTTAGAACAATACTTATTGCACAGCACCGCAGAAGGCAGTTGCCAACATTTAATTATGCTTCTCACACACTCACTGGAGTAATAAGAAATAACTATGCAGGCTAGAGTTTAAAAATCCAAATCAAGGGCCACTTTGGCTTGTTCTTCACATTTGTCTCTGAAATACTGGTGTATGCTCCTGCAAGTTACACCAGTGGCAGGAAGGTACATAAAAACCAGAGAAATACCAACCACCCTACAAAAGACCACCAGTGAAGTGCACAAGTCTCCTCAGATCACAGCTATTTTGCTTCTGTTTCATTGGCGTGGACTCAAGAATAGGAATGCTAATGCATCAGTCCTCAAGTCGTGTTTGCCAGTTGCAAAGAAGGAGCTGATTTTTCAGTGATCAGTTCAACTGATTGTCAACATGTTCATGACTGTTTGGTACACTGCTTCACAGTATGTTTGGCTTTTCATGCATGCATACTCTTACACAGCCTGACTGAGTTCTATTTTGCCCCGTCCTTGCTGTGGAACAGCTCTACTCGGCAAGCAACCATTTAAACAATTAAATCAGTCATAAATCAATACTGTGTTTGATAGACTCCCACCATTCAGTGTTCATCTAAGTAGTCCTTAGTGACGCTAACGGCAGCCATTTGGTTTGAATCAGAAGCATCTTTACGCATGTGCAGTTGTGCAAAAACCTGATGCAAACCTGCTCAGCAGGCACCTGCAGCTCTGTGGCACAAGACAAACAGGCAGGCTGGGAGATCAGCTCTCGTCTGACCGACACCTTCACACATAGCAAGTTCAATAGTCAAAACATCTGTGGTGAAATCTGCACTATTTCAAGAGCATACCTATAATATTAGTACGGTGCACACTAATACCTATGGCTGAACAAGACAAGACTTAAGCCTCACTAATGCTTTACTTAGCCCTTAAATGACAACCAGAAATACAAAGAGGGTATGAATCTGTAATTGTGTGACCTTGAAGGGCAACATTTGGCCTGCTAGTAGGAAAACAATGTGCAAAAGACTACTGGAACTTATTTAGGATATTCTTTCTCTACTAGGAAAGCCTGTACAAAGTAGACAATATGTGTGCTCTGTGTGGCAGCAGGCCCTCTCCAGTGACAAAGTGTCTGAAATGAGGGAATAAACAGGTGAGTTTAGTAGACGGTAAAGGAGAGGGTAAGTGGCTTTAAAAATATATAAAAAATAAAAAATAAATGTTTTAATATTAAATTCTATCAAGATAGGCTAAGTGAAAAGGGTTAAAATAAGGAGAGCAATAGTTGAAAAATACTTTTAGGTACCAACATTGTGTAACTTCTCAATGTTGTAGCTGCTCAAACTACTCAGGTGTAGCTAATTTTAGTTCTAAGTCTAGTTCTGTTCTAATAGTAAGGAGGGCAAATAGATTAAAAAACCCTTTAGGTACCAACATTGTGTAACTTCTTAGTGTTGTAGCTGTTCAAACCACTCAAGCTAATTTTAATTCTAATGTTAGTTCTGTGCCAATTTTCTGGTCTAGTTCTAATCTTAGTTTGCTTGTAGCTGCTCAAACTATTCAGGTGTAGCTAATTTTAATTCTAAACAAACTCAGAGGATCTTGGCTAGTTTTACTGCAGTACAAGAAGGGTTAAACAGAGGGTCCAACAAAGGACAAGGGTTAAAACCGAAGGGGAATTTTTTATTTGTATTTCTATATTTCTATAAAACTACAACAGAAATTGGGGGGGGGGGGGAATCTAAAATTTATAGGAGAAAGTACTGACTGAACAGAGAGTAATTCCAAAGCTATAACACGCATAATCACAGCCCTTAAGAAAAAATTAGCATCTCCACACTTTACTCCCCCCCCATAGGCAAGATCTTTAAAACCAATGTTCCCTCAGTAAGAACATTACAACACGTTTTTCTTCTTCCGTTTTCAATGTATCTTCTTTCTTCAATTATCTTTTAGTTTTTATAAATCCCGATCTGTCCATTCATGATATAAACCAAGTTCCTTTTTTCCAGGGACATCTTCGCTTCCTTAAACGTCTTAGATCAAAAGAGTCTCTCCTTTTGTTGCATTAACAACACGCTCATTGGAGATTCCAACCTTTCTCTTAGCAAGCAGATCTTATAAAGTTGGGGTAGCGAGCCTTTTACTCCAGAAAACCGCTTTTCGGTCAGCTTGCCAATCCAGCCACAAAGAACTAAACTTTAGAGTCTCCTTCATATGTCTCTATGATCAACGTACTGTCCCTTTAAAAGTGTAGCTGCTTTTAGTACAGATCCAGGTCACTTCTCACTTTAGCCACCAGAGGGCCCACGGTTCACTTTAAAGACAGAGTCTATGGTTAAGTCACGTGACCTAACTTTCCACTGTTCTCCTTCCTGAAGAAAGCATTGATCCCGCCTCCCTCTTAGCCTCTCGTCGCCATCTTTTGGGGATGTTTACATCAGCCGAGAAAGAATGCCAAGGTCTAAGGTCCATTTAAACGCTCGGCTACAGTCCATCACCACAATTTGATCAGTCCCTCCATCCTTGCTTTCGCATTTGCTTAAAACGTTGGGAGATAGGGCGTCCCCCCCTCCGTTTATATGCTTATAGTAGAGGGACTTCACTTCTAGGCTTTAGTGTCTCGTTTCAATGGCAACTCACTCATCAATCCTTGAATCGATCCACCAGGTCCTAAGATGCCCCCTGGGATCACGCCAGGCAGAGAAAATTGCTAAACCTCCAAATGCTTGTCCTGGTGGTCGCTTCTAATCCAGTACTGGGAATCAGCGCAGGACCTTCAGGGCAGAGAGTAGCCCCCCTTTACCGGCTGCCGGCCGGAGGTAGGGCTCTCCAAAGCCCCCTGGCTAGAAGCCCATTGTCTATGGGCTCCATGGGGGAGCGTGCACAATTACGCTCCCTCCTAATCCCCGATTCATGGCACACGTCTCTCGGAGGAACCAAGAGACGCCGCCATCGTTTAAAGCGCCAAAACCGGAAAACCATGTTGTCATCCTTGTTGGTGGAATTTTCTACAAGGTGCGCTGGCCCTGGGATGGAAGAACTGACCAAGGGAAGTACTAACTAGAAGAGACATCAGCGTTCCCCGGAGCGAATCATCGCAATCCCCATCTTGGAGCTGTCAAAGTTTACTGCTGAGCACCGATATTTTAATTGTAACGATTATTTACTGGTTTTAAATCGTTTTATGTATGGGATTTGCCTCTTATGTTAGCCACCCTGAGCCCATGTGGAAGGGCGGGATATAAATCTAATAAATAAATAAATAAGGTCAAGGTGGCTGGCCTGCAGAAGCAGAGACAGTCAGTCAGGCACACGGATAAGACTCTCAGGGACTTGTTAGATGTGTCCCACTTCGAGAATGGCAGCCCAACAGCTGTCAGGGAGTATGAGGGTCAGGGGGAATGTTCCCTCAGAAGGGATCCTGTCTACAGTTGGTGAACAGGTATCCTTTCACACCAAGGAACCATCCCTGGGCAGGGAGGGCTCTTAGCAGCTGGTGATTTGATCCTTAAGCGGGTAGACAGATGGGTGGTGAACCCCTGTACTGACCGCATGGTAACTTGCTGCCTGGTGCAAAGGTAGCAAACATTACATGTAGTCTAGATAGGCTGGTAGACAGTGCTGGGGAGGAGCCAGTGGTCATGGTACATATTGGTACCAACAATGTGGGGAAATGTAGTTCTGTAGTCCTGGAGGAAAAATTTAGGCTGCTAGGCAGGAGACTCAAGGCCAGGACCTCCAAGGTAACCTTCTCAGAAGTGCTGCCTGTTCCACGTGCAGGGCCAGCTAGACAGGCACAAATTAGGAGTCTCAGTGCATGGATAATATGATGGTGTAGGGAGGAAAAGTTTTAAATTTTTTGGCCACTAGGATGCTTTTTAGAACAAGAAAGACCAGTACAAAACAGACAGCCTCCACGTGTCCCAAGAAGGAACCATGCTGCTGGCGCTTAAAATAAAAAAGGTGGCAGCAGAGCAGTTTTTAAACTAAATCTTGGGGGATAGCTGACAGGAGATGAAATGTCTCTGGTCCGGGATGGCTCATCTCAAAGACCCTTTCTGGGAGATTCCCCACCCCTTTCTGCTGGCTGCTGTTTTTCAAGCTGTCTTCTGCACTCCCGTTAAAGTTTAAAGTGACTGCAGAAGACAGCACAAAGCAGCTCTGCGGCAAGGAGCACCTCCCCGCCACGTAGCTGTTTTTCATGCTGTTTCGTAGTCCCTTCAAACTTTAAAGGGACTGCTCAAGACAGCCTGAAACAGCTGTTTTGGGGGCTTTCTGCAAACCCTGGTCAAAGGGACTGCATTCCCTTTCAATGGGGTTTGCAGGTCTATCAGCTGCACAAACTGGTTTGGTTTGTAAACAAGCCCCCTAATTCGGGGTTCGGCCATAAACTGAACTGCATTTTCCCGGTTCATGCCCATCCCTAGTCATAACACCTCATGCACCAAGGCTATAAATGTATGTAGACATCATCATCTGATGCTTCATAAATTCCCAACATACTGGCATTGCTCCATCTCAGTTTTTTAATGTGCAAAAAATGTTCAACATGTTAGGAGTTGACAATCCAGCATCTTTACTATAGGTCACTAAAACACTGAAACAATATTAGAAAAATGCAGCCAAGAACTGTGTGGCTGGGTCTCAAAGCTGCAAGGAATTCAAAGTATCTTCACGCAGGATCTTAACAGCACAGTGTAGTGTGCTGGGTTTACAACCAGATGCCACTATAACACCTTTGCTAATTTATACACTTGTTACCCCCGTACTCATCAGTCCTCAAGTCATAATTTCTTGGCAACTGATTTATTATCATGTTCCATAGAGGTAAACATCTTCAAAGGAAAGCAGGTGTGTTTTCCCCTACTCCTTTACACCCTTCAGTTTCAAGCAGTCTCTCACACAAGTGACAGGTAAACTCTGAATCTCACCCAAAAATCTTTAAAAAGAAATTTTACACAGGTATCCATGCACAGAGATGTGGACTTGCAATAGGTATAAATCTGCTAAGAAAACAGCACAGCATTAAGTGTATTTAGTGTCTTTTCTATCAAATATTTTGAGCTCAACTGTACCAGTTTACTGTGTTCTTTTTGCCAGCAAGTCAGTTATTAAAACCAAGGTGACAAATAAGCCCAATAAGCAATGCCTACACGCTTGAATAATTTACCATAATCTACCCTAGAATACTCAAGAGGATTCCTTAACTTGGCCTGACCTCTAGGCTATGGCTATTGCTAGAGGAGCTTTTTCTCATAGGAAGACAGAAAGCAAAGAGTATATATAGCCTTTTACTAGCTCCTTACAAACAATCTCACTGATTAATTTTATGGAACTCTTTCTTACTAATAAAGATAAGGCAGTACCTCTTGAAACTTCAGAGAACAACACATTTAATCCTGGATTGTGAACAAAGGATTTACAAGGAAAAAGCACAACCACACACCCTGGCTCAGATCACAAGACTAACTGGAGAGCTGCACAGGGTGGGGATCTATGGGATCTTTCTGAAAGCAGAACTGTCGGGGCGGGGGGGGGGGGCAGAAAGGAGATGGAACTACTATGAGCATGGAATGTACATGCCCCATTGTCCTTGATCCCGGCTCTTTTAACAATTCTAGTCCAAAGATGCTGTGTGTACAGCAAACAAAAGTACAGAGGAAATGGCAGAAAAGGTAATTAAAAGGGTACAAAAGAATTACAGAAAAAATGGTATAGCTAATAACAGAAGTCATGTAGTAACTTTGATTGAGGCTAACCAAAAATAACACAAGGTGTAAATCCAGTGGCACCTTTAAGACTTTTAGGACCAACAAAGTTTAATTATGGTTATACATGCACATGAGAGCTTATACCCAAAATTAAACTTTGTTGGTCTTAAAGGTGCCACTGGACTCAAACTTTGTTCTACCGCTTCAGACCAACATGACTACCCACCAAAAATAACACAACAGTGTTCAAGCTTTCATGTTTTGCACCAAGTTTTGCACAGAGTGTCACTTGTAATGACTATCTGCCCACTGGACAGAAGTATTGGGTGTGTGCCTGGTGCAAGGAGCTCCTCCTACTCAGGGAACGATTCCGCTCCCTTGAGGCCAGGGTGGCTGACCTGGAGAAGCAGAAACAGTCAGGCGCATGGAGAAGACTCTTGAGAATTGTTAGATATGTCCCACTCTGAATATGGCAGCCCCGCCACTGTCAGGGAACATGAGGGTCAAGAGGAAACAGGGCACTGTGCTGAGGGTAAGGGGAATGTGCTCTTCTTCAGCTGGTGAGCAGGTATCCTTTCGCACCAAGGAACCATGCCTTGGCAGGGAGAGAGGGGAGCTCTTGGTAGTTGGGTGATTCAATTCTTAGGCAGGTAGACAGCTGGGTGGCAAACCCGCGTACTGACCATATGGTGACTTGCTTGCCTGGTGCGAAGGTAGGAGACATTACGTGTGTTCTACACAGGCTGGTAGATAGTGCTGGGGAGGAGCCAGTGGTCGTGGTACCTGTTGGCACCAACGATGTGGGAAAATGCAGTCCTGAGATCCTGGAGGAAAAATTTAGGCTGCTAGGCAGGAAACTCAAGGCCAGGACCTCCAAGGTAGCCTTCTCAGAAGTGCTTCTTGTTCCACACGCAGGGCCGGAGAGACAGGCACAGATCAGGAGTCTCAATGCGTGGATGAGACGATGGTGTAGGGGGGAAGGGTTCAAGTTTGTCAGGCACTGGGATGCTTTTTGGAACAAGAGGGAGCTGTACAAAAGAGATAGTCTCCACTTGTCCCGAGAAGGAACCAGGCTGCTGGCGCTTAAAATAAAAAAGGTGGCAGAGCAGTTTTTAAACTTAATATTGGGGGAAAGCTGACAGGAGATGAAAAGTGTCTGGTTCGGGATGGCTCATCTCAAAGAGATGAAGGGGTAGCTGTTACTTCTCTACAAGGAAATGGATTAGAATTGCCCACTGGGACTGTGGCAAAAAATATCGACTGCCTGACACGGTCTCGAGGAAGCAGGAGGAAGGTTGCCAGCTTAACATACATGGGAAGTTATAGATGTTTATACACAAATGCTAGAAGTGTCTGAGGTAAAATTGGGGAATTGGAATGCTTGGTGTTGGGGGGGAATAGACATTGTGGGTATTTTAGAAACTTGGTGAGATGAGGAAAAATCACTGGAATATGGTGATTCCTGGTTATATATTATATCAGAAGGATGGGGGGGAGGGTTGGAGGTGGGATGGCTCTGTATGTCAGAGAGGGTATACAGTTCAGTGACTGAGAGGGTAAGAGAATTGGATTTGCTTCTGGAAATGCTATGGGTTAAAACAGTGGGCCCAAAAGGAAGCTTAACACTGGGAGTTTATTGCCCACCAGATCAAAAAATAGAGGAGGATTATAAAATGATGAATGAATTAAAGATTGCAGCAAGACGAAATAACTGTGTCATAATAGGTGATTTTAATTACCCCACATTGATTGGGTCAATATGTGTTCAAGTTGGGAAAAAGAGATTGAGTTTCTAGACCCTCTCAATGACTGTGCTATGGAACAGATGGTCAGGGGAACAGGGGAGACGCGATCCTGGATTTGGTCCTAAGTAACACTCAAGACCTGGTGAGAGATGTAAAAGTGATTGCACCGCTTGGAAACAGTGACCATAATGATATTGGGTTTAACATTTGTATAAATAGAGAGTTGCCAAAAAAGACTGACAACATTTTTAACTTTAAAAGAGGCAACTTCTCTGATATGAGGAGACATGTGAGGAGGAAACTGAAAGGAAAAGTAGAAAGGGTCAAAACCATTGGGGAAGCTTGGAGACTATTTAAAACTACAATCCTAGAAGCTCAGAAAAAATATATACCACAGGTTAGGAAAGGCACAAATAGGTATAGAAAAAGCCTGCATGGTTAACAAAGTAATGGAAGCTTCAAAAGGTAAGGATTCCTTTAAGCGGTGGAAAGCTAGTCTCAGTGAGGTTGATAAAAGGGAACACAGGCTGTGGCAAATAAAATGCAAGTCTGTGATCAGGAAGGCAAAAAGGGAATATGAAGAGCATATTGCAAAAAACATAAAGACCAACAATAAAACTTTCTTCAAATGCATTAGAAGTAGGAAACCAGCCAGGGAGGCAGTGGGGCCCTTGGATGACTAAGGAGTAAAAGGAGTACTGAAGGATGATAGGGAAATGGCTGAGAAGCTAAATGCATTTTTTGCCTATGTCTTCAATGTGGAAGATGAGAAGTGCTTGCCCACTCCAGAATTTCAGGAGGGGTGTTGAAAGACCTGAGTCAGATTGAGGTGAAGAGAGAGGAAATTACAGGCCAGTCAGCCTGACATCGATACCGGGTAAATTGGTGGAAACTATTATTAATGATGAACAAAAACTATTGACGCAGACTCAGCATGGGTTCTGTAAGGGAAGATCTTGTCTGACTACCCTGTTAGTGTTTTTTGAGGGAGTGAACAAACATGTGGACAAGAGGGACCCAATAGATGTTTTTTACCTTGACTTCCAGAAAGCTTTTGATAAAGTTCCTCATCAAAGGCTCCTAAATTATGGGATAAAAGGACAAGCCCTCTTGTGGATTAAAACCTGGCTAATTAATAGGAAACAGAGAGTGAGTATAAATGGGAAATTTTCTCAGTGGAGGGGGGTAAGCAGTGGGGTACCACAGAGATTAGTACTCGGTCCAATCCTTTTTAACTTGTTCCTTAATGATTTGGAGTTTGGAGTAAGCAGTGATGTAGCTAAATTTGCAGATGACATTAAGTTGTTCAGGGTGGTGAGAACCAGAGAGGATTGTGAGGAACTCTAAAGGGATATCTCGAGGATGGGGGAGTGGGTGTCAACGTGGCAAATGGGGTTCAATGTTGCAAAGTGATGCACATTGGAGCCAAAAATCCTAAATATAAATACCCATTGATGGGATCCGAACTGGCAGAGACTGACCAAGAGAGAGATCTTGGAGTCTAACCCTAACCCTAACTCAATGAAAATGTCTAGACAATGTGCAACTGCAATAAAAAAGGCCAACACTATGCTGGGGATTATTAGGAAGGGAACTGAAAACATATCAGCCAGTATCAGAATTTGTTGTTCAGTCGCACAGTCGAGTCCGACTCTTCACGACCCCATGGACCAGCTCCCACCAGGCCTTCCGGTCTTCCGCCGTCCTCTGAAGTGTGCTCAGAATGCCCCTGTATAAATCAATGGTGCGACCTCATTTGGAGTACTGTGTGCAGTTCTGGTCACCACACCTCAAAAAAGATATTATAGCATTGGAAAAAGTCAGAAAAGGACAACTAGAATGATAAAAGGGTTGAAACACTTCCCCTATGAAGAAAAGTTAAAACGCTTGGGGCTCATTAGCTTGGAGAAATGATGGCTGAGGGGTGACATGATCAAGGTTTATAAGATTATGCATGGGATAGAGCAGGTAGAGAAAGAAGTACTTTTCTCCCTTTCTCACAATACAAGAACTCATGGGCACTCCATGAAATTGCTGAGCAGTCAGGTTAGAAAAGATAAAAGGAAGTACTTCTTCACCCAAAGAGTGATTAACACATGGAATTAACAAAGGAGGTGGTGACGGCTACAAGCATGGACGGCTTCAAGGGGGAATTGGATAAACCTATGGAGCAGAGGTCAATCGGTGGCTATTAGCCACAAGGTATAGATAGGAACGCTCAGTCTGGGGCAAGTGATGCTCTGTATTCTTGGTGCTTGGGGGGGGCGCAACAGTGGGGGAGCTTCTAGTGTCCTCTGGATGGGCCACTGGCGTGATCCAGCATTGGCTTCTCTTATGTTCTTATTTAAGGCCTGGAGAACTTTTCTTTAATCTATATGTAAAAAAAAAAGAGGGGAGGGATACCAGGCCATAATCTTAAGGCTACTTATACACACCCTGGCAGGCTCAATGAGGCCCATGGAACTTCACACTCGCCCCTTTTTAACATCCATCCTGATGAAGAGTTCTGGAAAACTCTAAAGCTTGCACCCAGCTCTGTTATTAAGACATGGCACCAGTGTTGTTATATTTTTATTTATTTCTGTTGGGGTAACTATAATTTTACAATCATAATAATTTTTAAAGCAGGGTGTCAGCTGACGCTGCCATGTGTTGGGGTGGTTCAGCTACGGACGGTACTCGCTCCCCTCCTCCCCCATGCATTTTCTAGTCTAGTGCTTATTTTGCCGGTGGCCTTGAAGCTAGAGGCGATTCTTCCCTGCTCTTCCCGCTGGGAAACTAAGGGTTGTGTATTAGCCCGCGCATAATTGTGCTTGCTCATTGGCCTGGGGGTGTCAGTGTCAGCTATTATTTATTTATTACTTTTGGCTTCTACCCCGCTCGAACACCCTAGGGGGTCTCTGAGCGGCTTACAGTTACTCTGTTATCCCTAACTATGGCCACATCTGAATTGGGGTGCCCTACTAGCACCCTGTAGATGGCGCTGTTGTTCTTCTTGATCTTAGTTCGGCATCTCGGCCCATTGCTGGCTCGGCTCCCTCCAGCTTTCCTCCTTCTCTTTGCTTGTCCTCGGCGTCGGCTACGGTCGGCGGCTCCATCCTGCGCCCGGTGTGCATCGGCGCGGCTTCGGCTCAGTCCATCGCGGCTCCGCCCATGCCTGTGCCTCACGCTCTCCTTGCGTCACCTGGCTCCGCCCATCGCCGCCGACGTCTGGACTGCTATGATGTTTTTGCCCGGTCGCCATGCTTGCCGCCGATGCTGTTGTTCTCCGCCTCATCTCGCTTCCAGTGCTCCTCCAGCCCCCCGGAAGGGGAAGGGTGCCCCCTGCCATCTAAGGCAGGTACCCAATTTATCTACTCGCATCTTGATGTTAATTGTGCTTTCGAACCGCTGGGCCATAAGGTTAATGGGCCCCTCCAGGACCCCCTCCCTGTCCTGTGTACCAGCCTGAGCTGCATTCCTTTCCCTGTGCTTCTTCTCTCCTTATCTCTGACCTTGTAGACTGCAGATGTAGTGTCTCCACATAATTCATCCGTGAGACTGGTTTTGGTTCCCAGCTTTTAGTATCAACGGCCCAGGCACTTGTTCCCGCTCGCGGGAGTCAGGCCAACTGGCCTGTAGTGTGTGTGTGTGCTTTTGAATCTACTATATCTCTCTCTGAGTCTAGGGGTTCGCCATTCCTAACACTGACTATGCTCATGCTACCATTGTACTAGCAATAAAAGTATAACCTTTGAAGAAGCGTGTACTCCATTGCTTGACTGTGGGTCCTGACAGTCAGGGGGTCCTGACGGTCAGGGGGTCTTCCCCTGGGGCCCCGCACCTTCCCCGTCATTCCTGACACAAAGGTTTATGGTGTCTCAAGTACTTTCTCTCTCAATAAACTGGACTTGCTGAAGATCTGGTGTTGAGTGTGATTGCCTGGGAACCCTGACACAGGGTTAATAATTTTTACAGCAGGGTTACCCCACGTTAATTTATATAATATTATCTTTCTGTTATAGGTTTTTTAAAAATTCAACAGTCTTTGGGGTTTAGGATTAGGTTTTGTGGTAGCAATTAATGAGTAAGTATGGCCATTAAAATATAAAACCCTGATGGTTGAAAAATTACTCTGGCTCCTAAATTCGGGGGGGGGGGGGAATATTGTCAAACCCTGTGTTTAGTACTTCCCCTTTTGCTGCTCGTTGGTTCTTGCACTGCCAAAGACACTAACTCTTTTGCCACCCTGACCTGGATGGCACAGGCTAGCTTGATATCAGATCTCACAAGCTAGGCAGGGTTAGCCCTAGCTACTATTTGGATGGGAGACCACCAAGGAAGTCCGGGGTCACTATGCAGAGGGCAGCCAGTGGAAAACCACCCCTGAACATCTCCTGCCTTGAAAACTCTATGGGGTCACCATAAGTCAGCTGTGACTTGATGGCAAAAAAGGGGGGGTAACAGGGTTCGTCCTCCCCCAGAATTCTAGCAAAGAGGAGGAGAGAGTCCTCGAACTACCCCAGGAGGCAGGACCTCCAGAAGCCTTCTTCAACCAAAACATGTATCTCACACCTTGGGAAGTACCCCTTCCATGTACCAAGGGAGGCCCCATCAACCCAGAATCAGCAGCAGCTTTTGAGGCCTATCCTCAACCGTCCTGGCCAAGTCCCAAAAGGGACGTTGAGCTTAGCCCCACTGGAGCACTCACCACTCCAATCAAGCTGAGCTCCTTTAGTTATCAAAAGCCTCTTTTACAAGGGCACAGTTTGAATATACCCTCCTTGCAAGACTATGGGAGTCCTCAGTCAGACTCCTGCCTTCACTAGAACAACATTTGAAGCTCTCTGTTTGCTTTCATCTAGCAATGTTAAATGTTACTGCCTCAAACCTGGCAGTCTACAGACAAGGTTGCCTTGACCTATAGTCCCTGCAGACCTTGGCCTGCAGCAGAACAGAGTAGGAGAAAACTGAGAAACTATAGTCTTCTCAATTGCAACAGATATTCTCATTTCACTTTCCCATTCAAAGCAACTGGGAGTACCAATGGCCTCAACACTCTGAGTATACAGCTCAATTTGCAAAAAAGAGCAGGACATGAAACATAGAAGTCTTACAGCAAAGTATTTTCCCCCTTCTCCATTATATGGTCTCCATAGCTAAAACAGGAACCTCAAAATATTCTGTTTCTTAAATGCGACACAAGCACTTACACCAGAATATAAAAGGTAAAGGTTCCCTTGCTCGAAAGCCAGTTGAATCCAACTCTAGGGTTGCGGTGCTCATCTCCGTTTCAAAGCCGAAGAGCCAGCGCTGTCCGAAGACATTTCCGCGGTCACGTGGCCGGCATGACTAAACACCAAGGCACACGGAACACTCTTACCTTCCCACCGAAGCGGTACCTATTTATCTACTTGCAATTTCTTGCTTTCGAACTGCTAGGTTGGCAGGAGCTGGAACTAGAGATGGGGGCTCACTCCGTCATGTGGCACACTCGGGTCTCAAACTGCTGAACTACCGACCTTCCACAGCCTGCAGTTCAGCGTCTTAACCACTTGAGCCACTGCAGCTCCTATACCAGAATATACCAGGCACAAAATTACAAAGGTTCAAGGCCCTCGTCAGACACGCAACTGCACGTGCTGAGCAGTGATGATTTGAAGCAGATTTCTAAGTACAGACCACCATCTCTTTCTATCTGTGAAACACCTATATCAAATAGCCTTTGGAATTCTCTACCTTCCTATGATGCAACTTTTAGCCTTTTATTAGAAGTATGGAAACGGAACTGTGCACTTGACCGGGGTGTGTGTGTGTGTGTGTGGGTGTGTGCGCAATCTGCAGCCACAGTCAACTGCTGCGAAGACCCTGGCCGATAGGATTCTCACAACATGTTCTCCTGAACTGCCACCCCCACCCCAGTTAGGTGGCTTGCCTCTGACTTCTCTTAAAGTTCCCACCATGAACCAAGCCAGGGAAAATCAAAGGCCTTGTCTGCTATTGTTCCCCTGTCCCTATGGGGAGCATCTGCAATGGCTCTCCCAAGTCGTACCCCGTAATTAAACCGGGAGGAGGGACTTGCTTCGTTCTGTACCCCAAGTCTCAGCTCTCTTTCCTGCATGGCCACTTACATGATCTCCCTTGCTTGGACGACGGTCATCCCACTATATCTTTACCTGGATTTTTGCCCATGTCCCTACTTTGACCTGAGCACCCAGCACAGAACTCCCCGCTTCCCAGTTAGTGCAGGTCCAAAGGCTATGAACTGTCCAGAAGCTTGGCCTCTCCCATCATGAAATTCTGTGGGGAACAGGTCATATAATCTCTGCTTTTCCCGCCACCATTTCTTTTCCTTCTCTCCCACTTCCCCAAAGATCCAGTGAGTTTATACACGGCATAAGTGTGTTGGAGCACTGTAATAGTACACATCGATTGTAGGAGTTATAGTATTGGGTACTACCAGGGCTATTTTTGGGCAGGAACTCATAGGAACGGAGTTCCAGCTGGCTCCCAAGTTGGCCACGCCCAGCAGGAACTCATTAGCATAATAGGCCACACCCAACAGCAGAAACTCATTAGGATTGGCTACATTAGGGGTGTGTGGCCTATGATGCAAAGGAGTTCCTGCTACAAAAAAGCCCTGGGTTTTGACAACAAACAAGGTAAACAGAATAAGAAGCAAAAGGTGGGTGTGGCTGGATGACCACACTTCTGGTAACATGGGGGTGCGTCCTAATAAGCTAATGAGCTGTGCTGTCAGGGGTGTGGCCCAATATGCTAATGAGTTCCTGCTGTTGGGTGTGGCCTATTATGCTAATGAGTTCCTGCTGGGCTTTTTCTACAAAAAGAGCCCTGGATACTACCATGTACTTGATATCATTCTGAAAACGAAAATGAATATTATATCCTAATGAAACTGTTACATGTTTTTCCAACGTGCAAAATCTCAGTCTTTCTTAGGAGCCCGGGCAGTCTGCTGCAGTTTCCTGAGAGACTGAGATGATCGAAGTCCAGATATAGACACATCACCAGGGATCAGAACCTAAGTCAGCAGTTCCTGCTACGACAGAAGTCAGGGATGGTGGAAGAGAGGTTTGTCTTTCTTACATGCTTGGGTATTTCTGCGCTAACTTGGGAAACCAGCCCATTCACATAGAACACAGGTCTTAATATACATGTGAGCGGACCACACACAGGAACGACTAAGATAAAAGGGTAATGGGCATATACATTTCTAATTCCTCTCCTCCAAATACCTACTTGAACATCAAAATGTCTGGAAAGAAATAGGTTGTGTTCATTTAATCAGACAATATTAAAAACCTAGTGTAAATTTATAATATACAAAAATACATTTTTTATTAGAAAGGAAGTTAAAAATAAATAAGGGCCCAATGAAAGCCTCGTTGCAAAGTTCAAGTGGCCTGAACACATGGGCCAATGCAAGTGACCTGACCCGTTTCCGCCCTACTGGAGGGCCTTCTTCAGAGGTCAAACAGTCTGAGGTACACATGTTATAATATTACATATGACAATAAAATAACCAGTAAGTTAATACTGGACCAAAAAAAGGAAAGTTAAGTAGCAAGATCAATAGACACGGGACAAAGATATTTGTGAGGCCTCTAAAGATGAGCGTCATGTGTCTGGTGCCAAATGCACAGCTAGAACAACTTCCAATTCTGGTCCAGAAAGCACCTATGTGGCTATCTGAGTCAGAGCTAGAGTGTCCTCAAGCAAACAGCAGTCACTTGTATTGGCCCTGGTGTTCAGGCCACTCGAACTTTGCCACAATGATATAGTCCCATATATCAAAAAAACAATCTGTCACGCACCCATACTAGCGGGACATGAAGTTCCTATACTACTTTATGCAGATGATGCAGTGCTGCTATCCAGATCAGAAGTTGGCTTGCGTAAGCTAGTGAATGCTTTTACTGATTACTGTATCCAAGAGGGGCTGATGATCAATTATGAGAAATCAAAAATAATGTTTTTTTCTAACAAACCTTGTTTAAAACAAAGATTATGGAAGGTTAAGGGTGGGGAGATAGAACAAGTGTCTCATTTCAAATATCTGGGGATAGTGTTCAGCTCCAGCTGCCGCTGGAAACATCATATAAGAGCAGCAACTGAAATCGCTAAATTAAATTCTAATGCCCTCCTTAAATTCTATTATTCAAGAGGCGGCCAGTATGTCCCAATGGCCATTGCTGCTTTTAATGCGAAAGTTACTTCCCAATTTTTATATGGGGCTGCGATCTGGATTAAAGAAATTTTTGAATTATCAGAACAGATCCTTCTCCAGTTCCTGCGTAAAATTGCAGGAGTCCCTAAATGTGTCGCAGGGACGGCACTTAGAGAAGAATTCGCACAATGCTCCTTTGAGTCAAGAGCCTGGAAGGCAGCCTTTAAATTGAGACTGAAAGTTCTTTATATGACACCTAATGATCAAGGAGGTCTTCTTTATCTTTTAAAAGGGGATAATTATAAATGTACGTGGGCAAAACATATAGATAACAAGCTGGAGTGGATTGGTCTCGCCCCTACGGGGCTTAATAATTTAAATTATCAAGAAGCGCTAAATTTGATGAGATTGAGGGTGACAAACATTGACCGACTCAGCACTTCAATTCGTGCTAGGCGAGTATGCTCCAACTCTGCCTTAGGGATTGTTCCACCTAAGAAAGCTCCCTCATATATGAGCTTCCTTACATCCCCCAGATCTAGATATGTCTTCACGCTTGCAAGGTTGAATGTTTTTCCAACTGTAGAGCTAAGTGGCCGTTTTGCTAAAATACAGTACTCAAATAGATTGTGTGATTGTGGATCAGGTGCAATAGAGACCTTAGATCATCTTATGTTATTTTGCCACCAATGGATTGACCCCAGATCCTGCTGGATTACTCCTATTTTACAAAGATATCACCTCCCTATGGAACCCTGGGTGATAACCATACTATTAGCTGATGAGGACCCTGAAACGACTCGCTTGGTGGCAAAATATCTTTCGACAGTGCTATTTTTAAAGCGGCTTTGAAATGTTATAAGTACCTTTTGTATACAATTTTAAAATTTTAAAACTAATTTCCATAATATCATGGGATTTTATAGAATTCATTGAAGTTTATAAAATGTGGTCTGATATTACTGATCGAGAGCATGTTTATTAGCTTTTATTGTAAAGACGTTCTGCCTAAATTTCTTGTAATTTTATGTAATGCGTTTTATAGTTGTTGTTTGCATGTTTGGCTTAAGACCTTGGGTCAATGAAGCTAATAAATGAAATGGAAAAATGGGCCACAAGGCTTTCATTGGGCCCTTATTTGTTTTTAACTGCCTTTCTTATAAATACATGTATTTTTGTATATTATAAGTTTACACTAGGTTTTTAATATTGGCCCTCAGACTTCTTTATTACCGTTGTGGTTCTTGATTCCAGCTTTTGGGTCAAGTTTGTTTTCCCCTCCCTGTGTCCTCCTTCGTTTAATCAGCTTCAACAATTAAGAAGCATTCCTGAACTCCATACCTCTTGTGGTAAATCATCAAAGCCTCACCATGCCTTGGTCCTCCAGGCCCAACCAAATGTGGTGGGGGCGAGTCACAGGGACATCACCTCTATCTTGCCTGCATTCAACATCCATCAAGTCAGGCTCAGCCGACTGACCACCGTCTCATCACTGGTGCTCAGCAGAAGGCAGCATCTCCCTGAAGACACCTCATTCCAAAGCTAGAAATGGAATCTCCAAGCAGTTTCATAAAAGTCCCCGATCAGTGCCAACCTGGAACATTGCAGAACATCACATACAAACTTCCTGGGGGCCAAGAGCTCTTGAACTCAAGAAGCCACCATCCATGTCTGTCCAGACAAAAAGGAATTAAACCAACGGAGTACCATCCTTGATATGATGACAAGATGTTTAAGATGATATAAACAAATGGTGTTAAATGCGGTTTCAAAAGCTGATCAGAGCATCTCCTCATTCTTCTTTCTCATACAGCATAATATTTATGAGCCATCAGGATTTGTTTATGCTGAACAAGTTCTTTGCCCGTTCCAAAATAATGTTTATTCTCCTTCTACATTGATAATCTATTAATAACTTCATGAAATACTGCTACAAGCAATCCATTTATATGCAAACATTAGATTCTTGCACATCCTGTGTTATTTCAAATGCAAATGAAAAGAGTAGTCATCTTCTCAACAAAGATAAGCATATTAGTATGTTTGCAAAAAAAGGGGGGGTAATTGGCATATTGCCTAAAAGCCAGTAATCTGAGGGGAAACAGACCATCGGATACTCACCGGGAAGGGTCCTTCTCCTCTGAGGAAAGGACATCTTGATGAGTAATTCCCACCGTCCTTTCAGGGAGGCAGGAACAACTTTTTTCTGTTTCCTGTCTGTGTCACGGGAGTCACCCACCTTCTCAGTTCTGGTAACTCTGAAAAGCAGTGAAAGCATTACTCCTCATCCTAAAGATAACAAAACTTTAAAGAACAGTAACAGGTAACCAGAGATAATCAAATAAGTAAAGACAATCAAAGAGGCTTACAAAAAGAACAGCTTACGCTGATGTTGACTTCGGGAGGAACAAGATGCCCTTCTTTCCTCAGAGGAGAAGGACCCTTCACAGTGAATATCCAATGGTCCATTTCTCCCTCTGAGGCAGAGGACATCTTGGTGTCCTTACATTCTGGGTGGGTCTATCTTTGGTAGACAGGACGTGCTGTAGTACTCTTCTGCCCAAGGTAGCATCAGCTGAATTTTATGTGTTCAGATTGAAGGTCAAAGAAGATGGGGACGGCAAAGGATGAGATGGTTAGACAGTGTCATAGATGCAACGAACATGAAATTGAGCCAACTTCAGAGGACGGCGGAAGACAGGAAGGCCTGGCGTGATCTGGTCCATGGGGTCACAAAGAGTCGGACTCAACTGTGCGACTGAACAACAACAACAAAATGAAGGTGGAAATGGATGACCATGTTTCTGCCTTACACACTTCTTCTAGTGATGCATGTTCAGCGAAGACTACATTGGTAGAAGCACTCCTCACAGTGGGCCATAATCCCAGATGGAACTTCTATTTTCTATATCTTATAAGTCTTGGTGATGCAGGCTTTGAGAGTAGTGTTAATAGCAGAATTTGACATTTTTCCTCCTGTGCGTGGAGGAAAAATGTTTATCAAAAAGGAATCCGTTCTCCTGATGTGATCGGTCCTGCATACAAAGGTTTTAAGCACTCTCCTATGTCACAGCCTTTCTTCCGGATGTTTGGGTTCTGGACAAAAAGATGGAAGGCAGATTTCCTGAGACCTGTGGAAGGCCGAATTAACTTTCGGTTGAAAGGCCAGGTCTGTTCTCATGACCACCTTATCTTCATGAAATGTGCACAATTCCAGTTTGAATGATAAAGTGCCCAGCTCCGATATCCTTCTGGCCAAGTCACAGCTATGGGGAAGAGAGTCATCATCCTCAACTGTTTGATGGATATCTCCCTGATTGGTTCAAAGGGAGGTCTAGTAAGTGCAGATAGAACTATGTGCAAATTCCATGTTGGAAATCTATGTAGCTGAAGTGGATCTTTGAGAGACATGCCCTTAAGGAAACAACATATATGTGGATACTTAGAAAGACAAATTGTGGTAGGACCATGGATAGTGCCACCACCTGTCTTCTGAGAGTGGATGATTTGAGACCAGTGGTTAGCCCGTCTTGTAAAAAGGCAAACAATAAATCTAAAATGGAGGGTGCATTGGATTCATCCCTTTTTTCCTACTTCATCTAGTGAATGCTTTCCAGGAAGTGTTATAGGTTCTCATAGTTGATCGTTTCCTAGATGTCAGCAGCATATCTGTCATGCTTGGAGAGTATCCTAATTTAAGGAAGCTTTTCAATTTGCTCTCCAAGCAGTTAGACACAACCACTCTGGATGAGGGTGCCAGACAGGACCCTGCTGAAGCATGTCTGGAAATACTGGGAGCTAGAAGAGGAGAGATCACCATTTCTTGATGGGCTGAGAGATGTTGATCGGCCACTGAGATGTTAATGCATCCGTAGTTTCAGCTCTGGGATGACAGAACCTGATGAAGTACTGAGTGAGTTCATGGTTGCAAGGTGATGCAAACAGTTCCACCAGTGGAAGACCGAAGTGGGACGTGATTAATTGAAACAGTTCCTTCTCCCTCTTGTATGGTCTCTCTGCTCAGCCAGTCCACCTAGATGTTTATGGAGCGCTTGATGTGTTCCAATTTTATCAATGCCAAGTTCTTCTCTGACCATGCTAGAATCTTGATCGCCTCATTGTGAAGCACTGATAATCTGGACCCCCCCTTGCTTGTTGACATAAGCTTTGGCTGAGATGTTATCTGTTCTTATCAAGACATACTGGTCCACTACATCTCCAGTCTACATTCTCCTTTGGGGCCATATGCCATGTCCCTTCTCCACTTGAGGTACGAATTCTACTGCTTGGATATTGAGTAGGAGTTGGATCACCTTGAACGTCGTGCATTGTTTTACTTGGCTCTTGTGGAGTGGGAAAATCAGGAATCGTTCCGGTGGGTTTCTGACAAACTCTATGACTACTTCTATTGCCAGGAGTCTGCCATGCATCTCAGAAAAGCAAGAGTCATCCCACCACCAGAAGTATTGGACCGTCATGCCTTTGAGGATTTGCAATCACAGTCGGCTCAATCATTTCTGTTTGTTGATAGCTTGTTAAACCTGGCACTGAAAGGTCCTCTTCTAAAGGTTTGTCTTGAGGCTCCCCAATTCACTTTTTTGGCATCTTGTTTGTATCTGGGTAATGTATGTTGTGAATAAAAGGAATGGTTACCAAAGAGTCTTCTATCAGTGCAGCTGAGTGTCCTGGGCATCATCTTTTTCTTGTCCCTGGTCTCTATTAGAATTAGAATAACCTATCCCTTTGAAATGGATAAGCTGCCACTATAGATTTAGAGTGAAGGTCCACTTGGCATGCATGTAACCATAGCACCTCCTTGCTGCGGCTGCAGAGACCATAGCTCTTGATAAGAAGGTTAAGGCATCTAAGGTGCTGTCCACTGTAAAGGAATTGGCCTTGAGAATTTTGTTGGCACCTTCTAAATGTCCATGGGTGTGGTCAGACGGCGTGCCAGAGTGGTTTAAACTGCTCTGGTTCCAATAGGATTGTATTTGATCTGGGACAAGCGCAGTCACATTACCCTCTCTCGCAGCGCAGCACATTGCTCCCAGGCGTCCACACAGCAGCGCGTGTCGGCAGTTTTTTTCCTTTCAGTTTGCGCATGCGCAGAACAAATTATCCCAAAAAGAATGCCCTGAAGCGAAGACTTCCCTTGAAACTTTTACAGCGAAAATGGCCTCCGTGAGGTCCAAGACTCGTCTGAAGCCTAAAACATTCATTTTATTAACACCGGGGCGAAGCTTCGCCAAGTGCATATCGCCGACGGCAAAAAAAAAAAAAAATGGCGGATGAAAAGCGGAAGCCTCGGGATTCCGAGCGGAAGTGGCTCTACACCAGCAGAGGTGCGATCACACAGCAGGAAAATGCGGCTAGAACCGGAGCAACAGGAAAACACCACTTGGGGACCTGGTAGCAGAATACTCCGGTGTAAAACAAGATGGCGACGCCGTAGGATGCTCGTGCTCATGCCCCTGCGGTGAAAAATAAAAAATGAGCTGGAATACAGTACCAACACTAATTACAGCAGACTGAGTAAGTGTTAGAGAGCTAGTGGACTATCTGCGTGGGGAGTGGGCTACAACACCGCCCTACTCTGTATCTCCTGCTATGGCATGATCCCAATCGGATAAAACACCTTGGCCCGGCCTACCTGGCATGAGCTCCACTCCTCAAGAACTCAGACTGCCGTGTGAGCTCGGCTGGAGCTGGCCAGCCGAGCGACGGCTTTGTGGCTGACCTCAAACAGAGCTACAGCGATTCTGGGACTGCAGCTGGTGCACCTTCTGACGGCAGCCGAGCGCTTGGCGACAGCGGCACCAGACCCATGGCCGCTGGTAGGGATGCCTGGAGCGGGTCTTTTCCCTCAAGGCCCCCAGGTCAGCTGGAGAGCAGGTCGGTTGCGGCGGGCTGCAGACCAACACCGTTTTTAGCGCTGCCGAGTGAGGAGGCGCGCCGGACAACTGCGTGGTGCAAACCATCGAGCTGACTGGGAGGAGAGGAGAAAAAGCCGGGGACAAAGCCTAGCCCTCCATTCCCTAATCTGCAGAAGGAGATTGAGCAGAGAGGCCCTGAGAGAGAGGGGCGAAGACCGGGGGACTTCTTCCCCAGCTCGTGGAAGGAGGCTGGGCAGAGGGACCTTGAGCAAGCGAGGAAATCAGCCCGCAGCTAGGGAGTGCCAAGGGAGTACTGCCCCTAGTGGTGGGCCCACAGAAAATCAGCGACCAGGGAGGCAAGCGGTAGTGCTTGCTACACCTGGTATTTGTGGCCCAAGACTGACTCTGAATCTGACTCGTGCCAACAGTGGCTCCTGCTGTGCTGATGCTGGGAGCGAGGATAGATGGAGTTTAGTGTTGGACCTTGCTGCATGGATGCTGAATGATGAATGCTGGCTGACTGCTATCGATGACAGAGGTTGATTGAATTGTGTGATTGCCAGGTTCTAGAATTGTTGTAATTAACTATGGAAGAGTTAGGTGAGATATTAAATTCTGTGAATGGTTAGGGTAGTTGAACATTGTTAGTAACTGCTTCCAGGAAGGTTTAGTTTTGGAGGCTGTGGGATTGTGGTTTCCCTGATAATCGTACTGTATGGCAGAGTAGTTAGTTTAAATATTGTACATTAGAGAGCCATTAGGGTTTACATTTTGTACAATAGGGAGTTAGATGGTTGGGCAGAGAAAGGAGTCAGATGATTGATACTGCTACAATCAGCTCTGGGTGGAGGAATTATCCTGTCCAGCTAGCACCAGTAGTCTGTGGCCATGGCAAAGACTGGCGGGTGCAGCAATGCTGGAGCAGCAGATTCTGGTGCTCTTGGGAAAAGGAAAGATTAGCGGTGGGTCTAGGCAGAAGATCAAGGGAAGGGCGCTGAAAAAAAGAATGGCTCGACGCCCTTCCAGCCTATGACCCATCCCGAGGGAGGTCAGCAGTGGGTCTAAGGTGAGGAACCCCTCTCCGTTATTGGTGTTGTGTAATGTCAGGTCCATCAATAATAAGATGACAGTCCTTCGGGACTTCGTCACGGAACAACAAGTGGACCTGGTGCGTATGACTCAGACCTGGGTGTGGGACGGGGAGACTGTAGCTCTCTCCCAACTTGCCCCACCTGGGTTCTCAGTCCTACACCAATCGCAGACTAAGGGGCGGGGGGGAGTGGCGATGTTTATTCAGGAGGCTTACTCCTTCAGGGCACTCCCCTCGCTGGAGATCGCAGGCATGGAGTGTGTCGGCCTGGTGTTGGGGACCGAGGAAAGTTTGGCAATCTGGCTAGTGTACCGACCACCTAACGCACCGGCCAGTAGCCTGCCGTCCCTGCTGGAGGCCGTATCAGGCTGGGCGCTGGAGCACCCTAGGCTTTTGGTCTTGGGTGACTTCAACGTCCATGCCGATGACGCGGCCTCCAGCCAGGCTGCAGACCTGGTTTCGTCCATGGCGGCACTGGGACTCTCCCAATTTGTATCTACCCCCATACACCAGGCCGGGCACACGCTCAATTTGATCTTCACTGCGGGGATTACGGTGGACCAGGTTACCGCAGCGGCACCACTATGCACTGAAGGCTCATCTGAATGTCCGACCCTGTTTAGGTGGCGAGCAGATTTTAGCTTGCCCGCGGAGCCAAATGGACCCCGTACGGCTTCAGATGGCTCTGTGGGATCCAATGCCCCCTGGCGGCTCATTATATGAGCTTGTGGAGGACTGGTATAACTGACTCTCCACAGCCATCGATGAGATCGCTCCCTAGCGGCCTCTGCGCCCTCGCTCTAGGCTTGCCCCCTGGTATACCCAGGGGCTGCCGCTTATGAAGCAAGAGCTAAGACGGCTAGAGAGACGGTGGCGGCATGCCTGCGACGAAGTATCAAGAACATCCTATAGGACGTTTATGAGATTCTATGAGGTGGCAGTCAAGGCTGTTAAGAGAGAATTCTATGCAGCCACGATTGTGTCTGCGAGCTCATGCCCAGCCCAGTTGTTTAGAACAATTCGGTCCTTGACAGCTCTGCCACAAGGCAGACAAAACAGTAGGGAATTGAATATTGGCTGTGAGGCTTTCGCGAGCTATTTCGCGGTCAAAATCTTGGTGCTCCGCCATTAACTTCCCGCCACAGTTGAAACAGTGAGCAAACTTGAGGCCCCTTGTGCGTCTTCACAGGGTTTAGAATGTTTTGACCCGCTCAGTCTAGAGGAAGTTGACAGACTGCTCGTATCTGTGCGTCCAACCACATGTCACCTTGATCCGTGCCCTTCCTGGCTCGTTAAAGCGGGCCACGAGGGGTTTCGAGGTGCCGTAAGGGAAATTGTCAACAAGTCCCTCTCAGAGGGGCGGTTCCCTGAGGCACCCTATACCCCAGCCAGACACACTGGGTGCTGTACCATATAGGCCACTTCCCTTATATCTAGTTAAGTGATAACACAGCAGAGACATCAGTATCTATAAACAACATTTATATCCTTGGCGTCTTCCATTATGGACCTCAAAGCAAACTCCAGGTAGTTTCCCAGCCAGGCAACAAACAGACTCCAACTTGCTTTGTTTCAGCAGGCGGCCTTCACATCTCTAAGCAGGCCGCTGAATCATGCACCTTTAAGGCCACACTCTGGACTTCACATCCATGGAAAGGTCACTCATGAGCCAGGTACAGCCTACCCCCATCTACACAAGTAAGTGACGCTAGATTGATGTGTGATTTCTAATTTTGTAAGTGGTGATGGAACCACTGAAGAAATTGTAATCCTTGTCACCTTCCCAAATTAAAAATATGTATCTGCAACATGGGTGGGGGGACAAATCAATAAATGTTGCTAAATTCCCTGAACAAAATTTCAATTAGTTTTGACCAAACCTTAATATTAACACCAGGAGACATAAATTAAAAGGTCAACTGATAAGAATTTGATCTGACATTAACGACTGATACTTGCAAAGACAGCACTTAAAATGCACAATACTGGTATTGTCAAGGGAGGTAAGCTCCCCCCCTCCTGCTTTCACTGGACACCCATGCTTTCCACAGGCCACCACAGCAGTGGTTTCCCCATCACTCAGTTAAGTGGCAGTCAAGCCAAGGGGAGGCCCTGCCTGCCACGCACTTGAGAGAACCTTGTCCATCAGTCACTCAGTGTGTTGCTGGAAACTGATAGAGGGCTTGGGGTGGTGGGACAGGACAGGGCTGGGCCAATGGCCAGACTAGCCACCTGGTTGGCACGAGAGGACCTGGCCCTCCCCTGGGGACAGGAAGTCCCAGTCTAATCCATTTCATAAATAGAAAAGTGAGGCAGAGGACATCTCGGTGGGTGATCCCCACCCTCCTTTCAGGGGGGCAGGAGCATAGTCCTTCAACCTCCTGTCTCCTAGGTGGGAGGCACTGTCAAGATCCCGGTTACATCAGTTCTCAACACCAGTCAGGTTGAAGAAAGCTAACTTTATTGAGACAGTTGACAGATACCATCCAGGACACATCTATTGTTAGAACTGAAGTTGAACGCGCAAAAGTTGTAGATATGGTGGATTCAAGTAAAGGCACTAAAGATCGGGACCCAATCACCCCACGGTATTTGCCCACCAGAACTGACAGTCAACTCCCCCCCCCACTAAGTACATACTCTTCTTAGAGCATCCCTCCCACCAGAATTAACGGTTGCCTCCCCCCCCCCATAGGCACGTAGCCTCTACATAGCAAGGAAAATGGGATCACAGACCTTTGGCACCGCTAAGGTGACAAGCCCCGGGCACATCAAAGATGGCAGGCGAGCTGTAAAATGCAAAATGCACCCATCTCTTCTGTTCTTTTCCTGCCTCTACAGGGAGAGCAGCTTAGAATAGCCGGTGCCTAATGCATCAGCTGCGGTGGCTCCAGTGGTTAAGACGCTGAACTGCAGGCTGTGGAAGGGCAGTAGTTCAGCAGTTCGAGTCCCGAGTGTGCCGCATGACGGAGTGAGCTCCCGTCTCTAGTTCCAACTCCTGCCAACCTAGCAGTTCGAAAGCAAGAAATTTCAAGTAGATAAATAGGTACCACTTCAGTGGGAAGAAGGTAACAGCGTTCCGTGCGCCTCGGTGTTTAGTCATGCCGGCCACATGACCACGGAAACGTCTTCCGACAGCGCTGGCTCTTCGGCTTTGAAACGGAGATGAGCACCGCAACCCTAGAGTCGGACTCGACTGGCTTTCGAGCAAGGGAACCTTTACCTTTAATGCATCAGTGCTTAGTTCTTGTGGCCCTTTCTTGCACACCCAGGGAAATGCCAATCTCCACTTTGGGGTCTGGCAGCAGTTTTTCTTCAGGCCAGTTTGGCCAGTGATCCTGGAGGCTTTTTGCCAGCTTCTGGGCATGGAGCAGGGGTCGGGGGGGGGGGGGGTATTTGTGAATTTCCTGCATTGTGCAGAGGGGTGGACTAGATGACCCTGAAGGTCCTTTCCAACTCTATGATTCTATGATTCTAATCTATTTGTTCCTATTTCAATCCTTTACTTACCTCTAAACCATAAATCTTATTTCTAGCTCTTTTCCTGTCATTCCACTTTAACTTTCTCTTCTATTCTGCTCGGTCTTGTCTGCTCCCACGAGGAGATAGCAGGAGAAGACTTCTGCCGTCGAAAGGAGAGCCCTCGGCTGCAGTGGCCATTTTCTCAAGGGGAGGAGCCAAGAATGCATACTTCTACTGCTCTTAGGATGTCAGATCATGAGGGTAGTGACGGCTTTGTCTCCAGAGGAAAGTTAAAAGCCCCCTCAGCACTGGTCCCAGCTCAAACGCCAGTGAGACCGCAGAAGACACAGCAGGAGCCGCTTCAAATGTTGTTCCCGGGAAGAAGCAAAGTGAAAGTTAAAAGCGTGTCACAAAGAGGCACCATTCCTCCTTCCCCTCAGAATTGGCGGCGGCCATGTCTGAGCCTACGACTAGGGGAGACCTTGCCAACTGAGCGGGAACAGGCTGCCGAGTGGGTTTCCCTCCTATCCACGAGCCATACAATCCAGAGAAGGCCATTTTTGCCCTAAGAAAGGCCCACAAAGCCACCACAATGCCTCTGTGACAGCATCACTAGTTTCAAGAGCTGCTATTGTTTGGACAAGAAAGCGTCTGCAAGTTATTCCAGCCAGCAATCGGCGTCTGGTGGAGGGAGCCAATAGAGTCCTCAAAGCCACCTCTTTCACAGCAGATGCTACATTAGATTCTCTAATCTTCTTGACCTCCCACAGATATTAGGAGATCTGCCGTCCATTGTTCTGCCAGAACCCCACGCATCCTAAGGAAAGGCTGTGGCATACATTAGATGTGAGACACGCACTTAAAGCTTTCATTTGTAGGACAGAAAATTTTAGGAAAACTGATTCCTTTCTTTTTTTCCCTTCACTCTTCTACTCAGCAGGACCACTTCCTGCCATATTGTTTTCCTACCTCACTGTTACTTAACTTTTTCTTGCTATCTTTCATATCTGTTAATTCTTTAGTAGTTTACGTCTATCGACTGCTTTTGGAGCGGCCGGAATTGAAGAGATGGGTGACTCCCATGAGGGAGACAGGAAGTGGAAAGACCCTGTTCCTGCCTCCCTAAAAGGACGGTGGGAATCACCCACCAAGATGTCCTCCTTTCCTCAGAGGAGAAGCACCCTTCATGGTAAGCATCCAATGGTCCGTTCCCTGACATAGGGACCCGTGCTATAAGGAAGAGGCTTCAAACATTTGTCTAAATCTACTACCCTGTTTCTCTGAAAATAAGACCTACCCAAAAAATAAGCCCTAGCAGGATTTCTACGCACTTGTGGTATAAGCCCTAGTGTGTCTTCTTGAGAAAAAATAAATATAAGACAGTGTCTTATTTTCGGGGAAACACGGTAGAGCACGGTTTGATGCATTTCCCTCTGAAGTTCTGTATGGGAGATTCTCCCACCTGCCCTTGCAGCAACATTGCTGTCCCTGTTCAAATAAAGTGGTTGAAAAACCTATACTTTTGCACTGCGAATTTTATCAAGAAGAAAGGCTACAACTAATTATTCTGTTACTCTGTAGATTTAAACCACTACAGTATTATATAGATTTTAGTCCTGAAATCCTTCGGATATATCTATTAGACGATAGCCAGAGAACTGTATCATATGCAGTAGCAAAATTCTGTGTGATAGCACTCAGAAAGCGGAATCACTTGATGAAGGAAATGTCAGTTGCTGGGAAATAAATTAATGGAGTGTGCTTTTTTTACTATTTTGATACATACACACATGTTTTTCACTTTTTATGTATTTATCCATTTTAAAATTTATAGATTGTCCTTTCTATCTGTACCTATTGTGGCTGGTCTTATGACCATAATAAACATTTGGCTTTGACAAATCTACTAACCTAACATACTGAACACTGTGTTCTAAAGACCAATAAGGAAAACAAAGCTCTAGTACGAAAACACTCCAAAGTAACTTGATCCAGGCTGAAAACCTTTGGCTGCAGCCAAACACATAAAAAGTATGAACTGGTTATTCTACACACAAAAGCATTTTATGATAACCTAATTAGTCATGAACACAAGTTTCAGACATTACATAATTTTATAGACTAGCTTCCCACCCTTGCCAAATATAACAACTTTATACCAGGTATAAATCTATGCTTGAAAGTATTATCAACAAAATACTAGGGCAGGGAAGGGAGAGAAGAGAAGAAATGCAACTGCTATTTTTTTTTTTTTAAAGTAACTAATTTACACTTCTTACAGAAAGCATACAGTTCTGTGATTTCAAAAGGTATGCTGGTGTTATACAGGTCTAAAACAAGAAGGAACCACAATTCAAAATTGACCAGCATTAATGAGAGTTGACATACACCAGAGGTAACTATAGTACCCCATCCCCATGTCAGGAGGCAATTCCTCAACTGGCATAGGGGCTTACTGTAGCAGATCTTTCCTCACCTGATAGTCCAGATAAAACAAGCCTTAAGAATGTCACAACTATTTTGACAGTGAACTTTCTAAGGCTGGACACAAGAATTTTGTTTACATACACCAACAGCCATGGAGTGTGAATACTGGAGCAGAGGTCCCCTACACACACACACACACACACACACACACAGGAGTCGACTCCCAATGGGGCTAGCCCACCAGGCTATGCAAATGCTGAAGCCACACAGATGGAAGTAGTCACATGAAGCTTTTCCACTTAAAAAACAGGCTGCCAAGTGGATAAGAAAGTCCACATTACTGGCCCAACCCATACAAGGTACAGTATTCACTAACTGCCAAGTGAAAGAGCCCCACGTATAAGCAACTCCCCTCTAGCTGCAGGTCTGTGATGGAAGCTGGTGTTGTAGACACTATAGCTGTGTTAATGGAGATGCCTTTGCCCCAGCACAAGGCAACACTCTCTCCTTCATGGGAGTCTTTTTATATCTCCCCACTAAAACTGCTGAGGGGAGGACTCGCCACCTCATCAAAGTGAAAGCTCTCCGTTGACTGGGTACCTCCAGGGCAGAGAGAGAAGGTGCCGGGGAACAACATATTTAAGCTTCTCTGGAGTCAGGAAATTATGTCATCCAATCTTTTCTTTTGTGAGCTACTTTATTTTTAAAGAAGGCTTTTAGAAAATATAAGAGTAGCTGTGTAGTTTCTTAGGTAAGTTTTGTTGTAATTATAGTACTGGAATGGGATTTGTATTACCACACTGGACTTATTTATCATATTGTTTTTGATATTTCAATTTTAAAGAAGATGTTTTTATTTATTAAAAAAGAAGACCCATTTGTCACTCCATATCAAGCAACCTTTGTTTCATCATTGATTTAGCTCGATCATAACCCATTCGCAGAACAAATTCGAGAGAGAAACCCGTATTTTGCAGTTTAGAATAGATGGCCTTCTCCCAAGAGGACTGAAAACTGTCTTGTAAGACTAAAGCTGGTACGTATATGCCTCCTTTGGCATGTGCAAATTTAACAATGCTTTGTGCAGATTTTTGACCAGTTGTTGCAGCATAGTCATGGTAAGCCTGGAAGAATGAATCATCACCCCCTAAGTATTTAAAATGAGATACTTGTTCCAGCTTATGGCCATTGATGTTCCAAGACCTTCTTTTCTGACTTTTGCCGAATGATAAGATTTTAGTTTTTTTGATAATTAATCTCTAATAGGTTCTTTTTACAGTAACAGCTGAATGCCTTAAGCACTCTTTTCAGACCCACTGGGGTTCTGGACAATAGAACTGTACAAGAAAGGGGACCCGTGAAAATCGCGGGGGGAGGGGGGAGGAGCGGGGGAGCTCCACACAGAGCAAGCGGAGGAGGAAGAAGCAGGTAAGCTTTCCCCCCTCCCGTCGGTTCCCCCGTCTCCTCCACACACACCCTCAACTACCACCCCCAGCTTGCCGCCCCCCCCAGTCTCTCTCTCTTCCCCCCCCCAGTCTCTCTCTCTCTTTTTTCCCTCCCTCCGAAGCGAGGCCCATGCGGCTACTCCAAGCCCTGCAGCCCCACCATACCAGCCAAGTAAATTGGTGGAAACCATTATTAAGGAAAGAATTAGTAGGCACATAGATGAACAAAAACTATTGAGGAAGACTCAGCATGGGTTCTGTAAGGGAAGATCTTGTCTCACTAACCTGTTAATGTTCTTTGAGGGGGTGAACAAACATGTGGACAAGGGCCTCACCGGTCGCTCGCTCCCCTCCCCCCCCCGAACCGAGGCAGTTCGCAGAGCGTTCCCTGCGCAGGCGCAGGGGATGATCTGTGACTTTTGGGGGGATTTAAGTATCCCCCATTCAGGTTTTAAGATTTTTGTGCATACCTGGGGACCGTACCAAGTGTGCACAAAAATCTCCCTCCCCTCCAGGTCCCCCCGATGCGCGGATTTAGGTATCCGCACACCAGGGGGCTACTTCGGAATTAGATATATAGATCTTTGGCAAACAGCAAAGCCGGGATTTTCCTATTACCTAAAACAGGGGGGTGGGTATCAACGGAGATTATTCTACCAACCAGATTGTTAATGTATAGGCTGAATAACACAGGTGCTAAAACACATCCCTGTATTAATCCTTTAGCTGTAGGTACCAGGTTAGAAAGGTGCCCATCCCTGTCACATCTAACTCTAAGGGGTGTGTTTGAATAGAGTGTTCATATTAAATATAAAAGTCTATGATTTATATTCATGGCTTTCAATTTCTCCCAAAACAAATCCCTAGATATAGAGTCAAAAGCCGATCTCAAGTCAAGAAAGGCAGCATATCGCCTTCATAGGTATGCTGTGATTTACGTTTTCTTTAACAGTCCTTGTATATAAAAGTAGTAACCTGACTATGTCCAAGCACAGTAGGGGCTTTTCTGCATTCTCATTTTACTCCCTATTAAGTTCCTGTTTCTTTCGGGGGAGTTTCCCCCAAAGCCGTCTTAGATTCTGAGTTGCTGGCTTTGTAATTCCACCATCCAGAATATAGGTTCCTTAGGGCTGGCCCTCAGGGTCAGAGTCTTGGCAAGCTTAGTGGCTATCAACACCATCCTCCCAGCAACAGATTGGATGCCTGAACCATTCTTTCATGCAGCGCCTCTAAAGTGTGGTTTACAAATGGCAACTTGGATAATAAATTGTTGGGACCTGACAGCATTTAAAAGAAATCCGTATTTCTCCTGCACAAAATGCAATGAAGAAGGTGAAATCACACTGAGGAAACTATTTGAATAATGACAGACATGGATGACTAAATCTGACACAAAGGTTTACTAGCTGAGGGAAGTTTGATGCTTTGGGGGAAATCAGGCTCAGTATCTAAACATTAACTTGAAACTCTTTTCTACAGAGGAACAACTGGGAAATTGTATGTTCAAATGTCAATCCACACCCCACCCCACAAGATGAAAGTCAAGTCTCATTTTCTGAATAACCATTTGCTTAGTTACCTGTGAAAGAGAGGAGTTAAACCCATCTACTTCCATTCTGAATAGATACATTATTTTAACATAATTCAGTGAAAAATACTTTGGACTTCCTGGAGAACTGGGTTCAATTCCCCACAACATGAAGCCAACTGTGTGACCTTGAGCCAGTCACAGTTCTTTCAGAGCTCTCTCCCACCCCTGAAAACAAGTCTCGCTTGCCACTTGCACAATGCTAAGAGCTAGAACTTGCAGCTGCCAGACACTCCTAGGATTTCCTGGCTATTATCCACACAATGCCATATGATACTAATAATAATTATTAATTGTTATCATTACAGAAAGAAGGGCTATTAGACCTTAAAGAACTTCCCAGCCAGAACTTCCAGGAGCAGAGCTCCTTGGAAATTGTAGTTTGCCAGCGTTTCTTTTCCACTAGGAAATTCTTTGCTGAAAAGTAAGTTATGGGGGGGATGGAGAGGATGATGACTCTCAGAAGGGACCAAGCATATTTATGACAGCCAATGCTTGGGTGGGCTTGCCAACAGGCTCAGTATCTCCAAAATTCACCCAGATTCAATGCTTGCCACTGTCAAGAGGACATGGCTGTTTCCTGCTTCCTTTTCCAGTTCTGCAGTCGCAGTTTGCTTTACCAGACTCTCTCAATCACACAGGATAGATAGATAGGCAAGCCTCTCCTGTGTGACTGAGTAAGAGGTGTCAGTTATCAGAGACTGTTAAATAGACAAAATATTGTGAGAGTACTAGTGTTTTAAGCATGTTTTATTTAAAGTTTTAAAAATCTTTAATTGTGTTTCTCTGTATCCTTTATAAAGTTTACATCTCCACTACCTGGCATTACGCTTTATAACACACATGGCCCAGCCCAACAAGGTCTCATTTCAGATCCGGCTCTCATAACAAATGAGTTCGACATCCCTGCTCTAGGATGTTATCAAGCATTTATAGCATATTAATTGTTGTCATTAAAAAGTTCTCCCAACTGCACGTCTCACTCCTAGATGTTACTGACATAGATTCTATCAATTTGGCCCCTTCAATTCTCTCTTCTGTGAGGAGGAGGAGAACGAGGAGACTGGATTTATACCCCACCCTTCACTCAGAGTCTCAAAGCAGCTTACAAACTCCTTTCCTTTCCCCTCCCCACAACCTGTGAGTAGTGTTCCCTCTAAGCTGAGTTCGTGTGAGCTAGCTCACAATTTTTTAGCCTCCGGCTCACACATTTTTGTCTTAGCTCAGGAAGGATGGCTCCAGAGCAAACTAACTTATGGAATAGCCAAATCTCTCGCTCACAACTTTAATGCCGGTAGCTCACAAAGTAGAATTTCTGCTCACAAGACTCCACAGCTTAGCGGGAGCATTGCCTGTGAGTTAGGTGGGGCTGAGAGAGCTCTGACAGAAAGTGTTCTTTTTCAAGAACACCTCTGACAGGACTATGGCTTACCCAAGGTCATCCAGCAGCTGCGAGTTGAGGAGTGGGGAATCAAACCCGGTTCTCCCAGATTAGAGTACACACATTTAACCACTTTCTCCACTTTCTCTATCCCGAGCATAATTCTGTAAACCTCTTATCATGTCACACCTCAGTTGTCCTTTCTCCAAGCTAAAGAACCCCAAGCTCTTTAACCTTTCTTCATAGGGAAGGTGTTACATTCCCTTAATCATTTTAGTGGCCCTATTCTGCACTTTTTCAAATGCTAAATGTTTTTTGAGGTATGGTGACCAGAACTGTACATAATATTTCATATGAGGCCATGCATAGATTTATACATGGGCATTATAATACTGGCCTATTTTGTTCTCCGTTCCCTTCCTAATAATCCCCAGCATAGCATTTGCCTTTTTTTATTGCAGTCACACACTGAGTTGACGTCTTCATTGAGTTATCTACAACTCCAAGACCACTCTCCTGAACATTTACCACCAGTTTAGACTCGATCAACGTATACTTACAGTTAGGATTTTGGGCTCCAATGTGCATTACTTTGCACTTGCCCACACTGAACCTCATTTGCCACACTGATGCCCACTCGCCCAGCCTCGACAGATCCCTCTAGAGCACCTCACAGTCCTCCCTGGTTCTTACCGCCCTGAACAACTTAGTGTCATCTTAGCCACTTCACTGCTTACTCCCAATTCCAAATCTTTAAAGAACAAGTTAAAAAGCACCGGATCTACTACCAAGCCCTGCAGCACCTCACTGCTTACCCCCTTCCACCGTGAAAACTGTCCATTTATATTCACTCTCTGTTTCCTGTTAATTAACCAGTTTTTAATCCCATGACTGCTGAGTTTTACTTAGAAGCCTTTGATAAGGTTAGTGAGACAAGATTTTCCCTTACAGAATCTATGCTGTTCTTCCTAAACAGCTTTTGTTCATCAATGTGCCTACTAATTCTGTCTTTGATAACAGATACCAACTTATCCAGTATCAACATTAGCCTGGCCACCTTGCAATTTCCCAGATCTCCTCTGGAACCCTTTTTAAAGGAATGGAGGCAGATTTTAGTGATAGGTTGCATGTTTTTGTCAGGAGATCCACAAGTTCACATTAGAGTTCTTTCAGAATTCTTGGATGTGTGCCATCTGGGCCTGGTGATTTGTCAGTTTTTAATTTATCCATCTGTCGTAGGACCTCCTCTCTCATCACACCTCAATCCGACTTAGGTCTCTCAATACCCCTCCTGAAGTTGGTGGCTGTGGAGTGGGCAAGCACCTCCTCCCACCTTCCACAGTGAAGACAGAGGCAAAAAATTACATTCAGCTTCTCTGCCATTTCCCGGTCATCCTTTACTAATCCCTTTACCCCCGTGGTCATCCAAGGGTTCCACTGCCTCCCTGGCTGATTTTCTGCTTCTAATGTATTTGAAGGAAGTGTTATTGTTGGTCTTTATGTTTTTTGCAATATGTTCCTCACAGTCCCCCTTTTTATGTCTGATCACCAACTTGCATTTTATTTGCTCCCTTTTATTTACCTCACTCAAACTATCCTTCCACCACTTAAAGGAATTCTTCTTACCTTTTACCTTTACTTCGTTAACCATGCAGCCAGTTTGGTGTAGTGGTTAAGTGCGCGGACGCTAATCTGGGAGAACTGGGTTTGATTCCCCACTCCTCCTCCACTTGCACCTGGCTGGATGACCTTGGGCAAGCCGTAGCTCTGGCACAGCTGTTCTTGAAAAAGAGCAGTTTCTGTCAGAGCTCTCTCAGCCCCACCTACCTCACAGGGTGTCTGTTGTGGGGAGGGGAAGGGAAAGGAGTTTGTAAGCCGCTCTGAGACACCTTCGGGTAGTGAAGGGCGGGGGGCATAAATCCAATCTCCTCCTCTTCTTCTTAGTGGTTAAGTGCACTGACTCTAATCTGGGAGAGCCGGGTTTTATTCCCCACTCCTCCACTTGCACCTGCTGGATGACCTTGGGCAAGCCATAGTTTTGACAAGAGCTGTTCTTGAAAAAGAGCAGTTTCTGTCAGAGCTCTCTCAGCCCCACCGACCTCACAGGGTGTCTGTCTGTTGTGGGGAGGGGAAGGGAAAGGAGTTTGTAAGCCGCTCTGAGACACCTTTGGGTAGTGAAGGGCGGGGTATAAATCCAATCTCTTCTTCTCTTCTTCTTCTTAAATACCTATTCATACCTTTCCTAATCTGCAGTATACGCTATATGAGCTTCCAGTAATGTAGTTTTAAATAGTCTCCAAGCTTCCCAAAGAGATTTTACCCTCATTACCTTCCAGTTTCTTTGTCTTGAGAGAAGTTACCCTTTTTAAAGTTAAGTGTGCTGTGTTGGTCTTTTGGGGCAACTCCCAGTTTACATAAACGCTAAACTTAATAGCACTGTTCCTAACTGGTGCTATCTTGTTTACATCTCTCACCAGAGCATTTTCCAGACTGCAGCCACCTTTTGGGTTTCCCTCAGTGACATGGTGGTTCTGACGAGTGCACTACCGGTGTACTCAGTTCACACTGACATGTTTGCTTTGGTCTTTCCCCGGTCAGTCTTCTGTCTGTTTAGATTCACACATTTGAGGATTGTTGTGTGGGTTTTTTTGGGAGGGGTGTGTGTTGTGCACACACTGAAGCATTGCAGTGCTGCAGCAGCTTCAAGAAGACCCCACAGATTCTGTTTCCTTCAACTGCACTTCGAGAAGCTCTGAACTCCCTCCTCCCTTTAACCCTGCACACCCAAAGCTACTGTGCCTCCCCTTCCATGCCCTGTTGGTAGGGAAATGAGCTATGTTTGAAAGCCCTTCCATCCCACTAACTCTAAGTTCCACATAACTGATGAAAATTGTTCCAAGGGTGTTTTGGCTAGTGAACGCTGAGGATCTGTGAAATTAATATCAGGGTTTCCATGAGAAGGAACTGAGCCACGTACCCAGGTGTGCCTTTCTTCATCTGACTCCACACCTCCAAACCATCTGTGCTGTGTATCCTCCATTAGATTTACTGGATCTTGCCAAGGAAGACTAAAGAGTATGCTTGATACGAAAATGTATTTGAAAATAGCGCCCAGGGATGTGGTAGAATTTGCTGTTGAGTTTGAATTAGAGAATGGTAAGGAAGACTGCTGATGGGAATGACCATCTGTTCCAGTGCAGGCGCCCTCATGTTTTGGCGCTGACATGCAATTAAAAAAACCCCCACACACACTGCCTCCGCCCTTTCTGGGCAGGTTTGGGTAGCAATCCTAAAGGTGGAGGAAATGTTCTGATTCCAAAGAAGAGGCTATCTTGTAAATTCATTTCACAATGAAAAAAAATGATATAAGAAAAACTAATTTGAAACAGAACAGGCAAAAAACGAGAAAGAACTGAGGCAGCACTGGGATGTTAACAAAGCTGTCTGGATACAAGGAAAAAGGAATGAAAATGGAACATTAAGGCAGTCTGGAAAACGCCCAGGTGTTAAGCGTTCCTTAGGACCAAGTCCAGCCTTGCCTCCCTCCTGGTGGGTTCTGGGACCATCTGCTCCACGGCACAATCACTGGGAGTATCTAGAAATCCAATCTCTTTCTCCTGACTTGAACACATATTGACCCAATCAATATGTGAGTAGTTAACAATCACTATTATGACACAGTTATTTCATCTAGCTGCTTTCCTTAATTATTTTGCTGTTTTTAAATCATCCTGTAACCTATAATCTGGTGGGAAGAGTTAAGATTCCTTTCGATCCCACTATTTCCACCCATAGCATTTCTATAAGTGAATCTATTTCTCTATGTCTCTTAGATTCTCAATTTTACTGGACTTTATACCCCCCTCTGACATACAGAGCCACTCGACCTCCAATCCTTCCCTCCCTATCCTTCTTATATAATTTATATCCAGAATCACAGTATCCCACTGACTATCCTCATCCCACCAAGTTTCTGAAATGGCCACAATGCCTCTGTTTTTGTCTGACACTAAGCACTCGGGCTCACCCATTCTACCTCGGACACTTAAGGCAAGGCTTTCACATTCAAAGTGTATAGCTGGAAAATGTCTGAGTCCTTTTTAAAATTTTCAGTTTGGGGTTGTGTGTGTGTGTGTGCGCGCACGCAGAGAGGTTTTTTCCCCTCATTGGGGAAATTTCCAGAAATTTTACATCTCTAAAAGAGAGACACGTGAATAAGATGTTGTACTCTCCCTTTGCAGAGCTATACTAGCCAATAGTTTACCCAGATTGGAAAGACTTAACATGAATTCCATTCTTGACAGCAGAATTGCTCAAAATACCTCAACACGAGGTGGTGGTGGAGGAGGAGGACGAGATTGGATTTATACCCCGCCCTTCACTACCCGAAGGATTCTCAGAGCGACTTACAATCTCCTTTCCCTTCCCCTCCCCACAACAGACACCCTGTGAGGTAGGTGGGGCTGAGAGAGCTCTTTCGAGGACTGCTCCTGAGAGAACAGCTCTGAGAGAACTTGTGACTGACCCAAGGTCAGACCAACAGCTGCATGTGGAGGAGTGTGGAATCAAACCTGGATCTCCCAGATTAGTCCACGCTTCTAACCACTATACCGAACAAAAGAAGTGAGCAGTGACCCATGAAAGCTCATACCATACAATTTTTGTTAGTCTCCTCAACACAAGTGCTGTATCTGAAGCAGTGAACAGTGCCTCACGAAAGCTCATACCCTACCACAAAGTTTGTTAATCTTTAAGGTGCTTCTGGACTCTTACTCTTTTCTAACACACGTTATGTTTGCTCCCCAAAGTCAAAGCAAAGATACTCATATTGCCATGTCAAGAAAAGTTGTAAACGTAATTCACCTTGAGAAAGGCAGACGATAAAGAACTATAATAAATAAATGGAGGAAAAGCTCAAAGAAGCAAATTGAATCTTGTGTAATTTTAGAGGCAGATAAATCTTAGGTCTCCCCTTTAAAGGAAGGATTTCATCATTAGTCATGGTGATATCCAAAATGCTACATTTATACCAGAAACCACGATGGTACAAACATTCTATATGTCAATCAAAACAACTTTTAAAAATAAATTTGCATTCCAGCTCCTGCCAACCTAGCAGTTCGAAAGCATGAAATTGCAAGTAGAGAAATAGGTACCACTTCGGTGGGAAGGTAACAGCGTTCTGTGCGCCTTGGTGCTTAGTCATGCCGGCCACATGACCACGGAAACATCTTCGGACAGCGCTGGCTCTTCGGCTTTGAAACGGAGATGAGCACCGCATGCCTAGAGTCGGATTCGACTGGCTTTCGAGCAAGGGAACCTTTACCTTTTAAGATCCATTACTCAAAAATTGTTGTTCTAATTGTTGAGCTACCTGGATGACGCCTCCATCCTCGATCCCTTCCAGTCCGGCTTTCGCCCGGGTCACGGGACGGAGACTGTTTTGGTCGCGCTGACGGACGACCTCCGTAGGCATCTGGATCGCGGCGGCGTGGCCGCACTGGTGTTGTTGGACCTGTCGGCTGCGTTCGACATGGTCGACCACCAGTTGCTGGCCCGCCGCCTCGCCGACGTGGGGATAAAGGGGCTGGCCTTGCAATGGCTCGTCTCCTTTCTCCAAGGTCGGGGACAGAGGGTGGAATTGGGGAATCAACGGTCCCGAAGGCACCCCCTTGAATGTGGGGTTCCCCAGGGAGCCGTGTTGTCCCCAATGCTATTTAATATCTATATGCGCCCCCTCGCCCAGATTGTCCGGAGGTTTGGGCTTGGGTGTCATCAGTATGCTGATGACACCCAGCTCTATCTGATGTTGGACGGCCATTCGGACTCCGTTTCCGATGACCTTTCTCGGGCATTACAAGCCGTGGCTGGTTGGCTCAGGCTGAGTCGGTTGAAACTAAACCCGGCAAAGACGGAGGTCCTGGGCCTGTGTCGGACCGGCCGGGAATTGGGGCTCCTTCTCCCGTCCTTCGGCGAGGTGCCT
>NW_015168059.1:330891-364623 GCF_001447785.1 Gekko japonicus
AGGTATAAGTCCCAAAAATAAATAAAATAATAAATAAAATAAAACAATTGTATGGAAAACTTTATTGTGAGCTGTTTTGAAATAAGAGATACTGAATGTTTAATAATGCCCACTCAACTAGTGAGGCTGTACGACTGGAAAGTATTAAAAAAAAACCCAGGAAAGCCCAGATTCCCAGGCAACTCTGAGTGTTTTAAATAGACTTTGGCCCCATTCATACAAGGTGTTTTGGGCCGGGAGTGGGCCGGATTGGAGACGGAGCAAACGGGCGCGATCCTACGCCAACATCTGGCTGGCGTTGCGCTCCCGTCTCCGATCCGGCCCTTCCCCCGATGAGGCGCGTCAAAAGTGAACCACCTACCCGAGGTGGTTCATCCGGACGACGCGCCGCAAGCCGGGCCGTCGGATCGCCAGCGCGTCTTTGCACCGGCGCATCCCCGGCTCCTAGCTGAACTGCGCATGCTCCGACATGCGCAGTGCGGCAGGCTCCCCGTCAGGGCCGTGTCGGGGAGAAAAGGCGCCGCGGCCAGGGGATCCGTGGGATCCCCTGGCCGCGGCGTCTCAACTTTGGTGCGGCTTTTAAAAGCCGCGCTTTTAGAGGCTTTTCCCCTGCCGTGTGGCAGGGGCCTTTAGGTTCACAAATTAAAATGGAAGGAAATTGCCAATCTGCTCCAATGGTTCAACCAAAGCTCCACAGTTTAGAAACAATAGGGCATCTGGTATTTCTACTTCTACATATGCTTAAACCCTCTATGAATTTGTGACAAGTAATTCGATTTCAACAGGTTTTATATTAACGTTGGAAACTTTAAACAAATTGGTTTATTTTTAGGAGACCATAACAATGTAACATGAAGGGCTACCTAGCTTTTCCCAAAAAGTTCAAGCTCAGTGGCACGTTTAAGACCCGCAAAGTTTTATTCAAGTTATAAGCCAGGGGTGGCCAAACTGCCGCTTGGGAGCCACATGTGGCTCTTTCACACAGTCTAATTTAATGTTAATAAAAAGCAAATCCGCGTATTTCCCAATTAGAAAGTGTGTGTGATATCTGTTCATGTCTTGCGGCTCTCAAATATCTGATGTTTATTCTGTACTAGCCTAATACCCATGCTTCGCAATGGTATTTAAGTTCCATAAATCCAATTATAAATACTTATGATGTGAAGTTTGAAATGTGACATTTGTTGTAGGAATTCTAACAGAGAAGACTGTAGTGTAAGGAATGAAGCGAGACATACATACTTTTCCCCCCCTCCACCGAAGGACCTTTCTCTAGACCACGTTGGTGATTCTGCCCTTGGGTGCTAGGATCACCAGGCTGCTTGGTGAGCTCACTCTGGAGCAGGCCACATAGAACTGTCCATTTAAGAAGCAGTCGTCTGTTAAGTCAACTCCTGCTACCTTCCACGAAACTGATGGCCTCTCTATTTGTGTTCCTGGATTGTCCTTATCATATGGAGACTGTTGTTCTGAGCACCTCAGGGTGATCTCGCTGGTACTTGGCCTGCGCAGCTCAGTGCCCCACAGGAGTATATGTGCAAATGTCTTTACCGCATTCCTAAGTTGCCTCCTCCTTGTAGAGTTGGTGTATCTGCCTCGATGTTTGCCAGGAGCTCTTTCTTGGGGGCAGGAAGAGGTGAGAGGTGTGAGGGGGAGTTGGTGTGAGGGAGTGGTGATGGACATTTCTTCAGGTTCATGAGGGAGGCACACATCAAAATGGCTCCCCATGAACATTCATTAACTCTGGCTTTTTGGGAAAATGTCTATTCAGGAGTCTTGAACTGCTGATTTCTGTAACTGTCCTCAACTGTCTACAGTCTCTTCTAACTGTGTTTTTACCTCAGAACATTGAGATCCACAGCTGAGCAATCAGAGGGAGGTGGGTGCAAACAGGCAGGGTTTACCTCAGAACTCTGAACAGTTGGGGAAAACACATTTTGCCCATTTTTACCCCTTAGGGTAACCCCCCCGGCGACTGTAACTATCCACCTCCTCTCCTACACCTGACAGGCAGCTGCCTGTCCAGTGTAGGGGGGAGGGGGGAGGAGTATTAGAAGCCACTGTGGAGGTGGTGCTGGCAGGATCACTAAGGTGTTACTGCTGAGGTGGGCTCCCTCGTGGCTTTAAGTACCCTGCAACTCCTGTTGCACCTGACAGACAACCGCCTGTTAGGTGTAGAAGTTGGGGGGAGTGTGTTGGAAGCCATTAGAGAGGCTGGGCCAGCAGCATTAGTGCACCTCACAGGTGATTGTTGGCCATTCCTGACTTCCTCAACTGTCATGAGCTCTGTGCAGTCTCTTGTAACTGTTTTTTTAACCTCAGAACACTGAGCTTTGCAGCTGACCAATCAGAGAGTGGGGGCTGCAAGGAGGCAGCAGCCTGGCAGCCACATAGGAATCAATGGGGGGAGCACATTTTACCATTTCGCCACTTAGGGGTTGAATTTCAAAAAATTGATTCTTAGTGAGCATCTACGTCATGGTAGGAGTGTTCTCCCCAAATTTCATGTTTCTAGGTCCAGGGGTTTGGCCTGGGCATTGATTTTAAGGTGAGGGGACTTTCTTTTGTATATACAGATGGCTGTTCCATTAAGCAAGTTTGGCCACCCCGGTATAAGCTTTTGTGTGCACATACACTTATCTAAAGAAGTGTGCATGCCCACAAAAGCTTATACCTTGAATAAAACTTTGTTGGTCTTAAATGTGCCACTGGACTCAAACTTTTTTTTGCTGCTTCAGACCAACACGGCGACCCACCTAAATTTACCTTAATGGAAAGCTTTTTCCAAGTTTGTCTCTCCATGGTTTGCAAGGTGGCGTCTCAGAGGGTTGCTTGATTCTATAGGGCCACCATTCAAAAGGCCCTGACACAAATTCTAATCAAGCTCACCCTCTGTGTGTAAAGTAGTTTTGCCCTGAGGGCAGCAAGAAGCCTCTTGGGTGGTTAATAACTTTGAGATAGAGGCCAGCTGAACAGTGTGAAACTTTTAGAAACACTCACAAAAACAAAAGGAAACCACCCTGCATTTATCATCTATGGGTGCACAGTGGTCTCTCTCTCTCTCTCTCCTATGCATTGGAAAGCAAAGTGAAAAGCCAGTTCAGTTTCACACTAGAAATAACTATCGCAAATGCACTAGGACTGTACCTCATTGGTGCTAGTCAACCATTGAGTGTTCTTAGGGGTGAACCAGTAGTTGCCAGCAACTAGGCAGCACCTTTTTCTGGCTGGTGGTCTCAGGTGATCTGGAAATTTAGTGACTGTGGTCACAGAGGTCAGTTTTAATGAATAACTAGCTAGCATACAAACAGCTTACCCTTAAGCCCTTACAAAGGACTCCTGGACCTTCCCAGAGTATCACAGGTAGTAAGTACCAGGAGGCACTCTAGACCCCAGTTTGAGAAATGCTGGTCTAATGTTCAACCATTCCCGATGAACTGAACAACTCTTTTGCTTCTAAAACCAAGGGGCTTTTTTGTGCACTGGCTATCATCTTCTACAATGAATTTACTCTGCTCAAAACACTTTCTCTGAAAATAAAACACTAAAATACAAAGCATTAAGATATCTCATGCTTTCAGTACATTTACCTCCAAAGTGTCATAGATATGACAGTGTCATAGATGCAACGAACATGAAATTGAGCAAACTTCAGAGGACGGCGGAAGACAGGAGGGCCTGGCGGGAGCTGGTCCATGGGGTCGCGAAGAGTCGGACTCGACTGTGCGACTGAACAACAACAACAACCTCCAAATAGCAGTGAAACTCAGTGGCTTGGGAGCCACACGTGGTTCTTTAACATGCCACCTATGGCTTTCCTGAACAACATTTCCCAATGTGGCACTTGCCCTATGCTTTGGTTGGCAGGTGTTTTCCACCTTGAAACAGCCTCCACTGGAGAAATGGGTAAACGGGGAGCCTCCTTGAGGTACAGGCCTTACATGAGGGATGGAAGCAAATGTGGTTCTTTGGGCTGATGGCAACAGCAAATGCAGCTCTTTGAGAGCTGCAGAGTGGTGCCACTATCCTATAGGGATTGTATTATGGGATCTATTACCTTAAAGTAGCTCCATACTCACATATACATATTTATCAATTTTCTAGGCCACATCACGTGTCTGAAGAAGTGGGATTTAGTCCACAATAAATTGCAATAAATTCAATAATCTTAAACGAGAACTTACACATAGCCTTAGTTACCGTGAGCCATGAGGACAAGTGGTATATATATTTCTAGAAAAGAAAGAGAGAGACCATCTTTTCTAGATTCTGTTCTAAAAATTAGCATTTCTGGATGCAAGCGTCCACCCTGTAACAGAAAGGAAACAGTTGCTAGCCAAGAAACACTTGCTATCTCCACAAAGACTGCAGCCTTATTAAATTATAAGTGTTTGAACAAGGTCGAGTACTCAGCATTTAATTCAAAGTGTTTCCAGGTATAACGCTGTCAGGTCAGCTTAAACAAGCCAACAGAGGCCTAGAGCCTGATTAAATATTAACACAGAATCATCCACATCTGTTTATGCAGGAACAAAGCAACAGTACTTCAAGCACTACATTAATATACCGCACACATATCTCACAAAGGCTGCAGGAATAGCAATGCTTTCAGAAGCATCTGTTGTGAAATCTATACAACACAGCAGGTGACAGGGTCACTGCATACTTCAGCAAAATGTCAGTATTTCTTTATTAATGCAGGAGATAATCAAGCTTAGCTACCTTCTAGATTAAAGAATGCGACCTCCAGTGAAATTAAATCAGTTACTTTTGATCTAAACCATTTCATCATTTATCTCATTTATTTTGGTAGATCACCTGATAACAAAATGTTCAACAAGAATATTTTGATCAAAGTAATTTAAAAGAAAAATTTAATGGCTGTTTAAACAGAAATCTGTGTTTTTGTTTTGAGTTGCAAGGCATAATTTTAACCAGGCTCAGAATTATCTGTTTGCTTGTTTTTAATCATTATTGTGCTCTCCTGTCATGGTAAGGGCGTAGTGTTGCCAACTCCAGGTTGGGAAATATCTGGAGATTTGCGGGGTGGAGCCTGAGGTGGGTGGGGCTTTGGAGGAGGGACTCCAATGGGGTATAATGGCACAGGGTCCACTTTCGAAAGGGGCCATGTTCTCCAGGTGAACTGATCCGTCACCTGTAATCCCAGGAGATCTCCAACCACCACTTGAGGTTTGCAACCCTGAGTACAGATCAAGGCATGTAATATGTACTGCATCTGGATATCTACCATCAACACATACATAATAAGCCAAACACACAAATCCAAGCTCTTTCCCAAGGCACTGACAATTACATTCTGACAGTGGCAAAAACAACAGAGAGAGACAACGGGCTACAGAACACATTTGCTCATGCAGGCAGAGTGGCCAGGAAAAGGGAGTCGAGACTCAAAAAAGTGGTTAAAGCCTATTTAGTGAAACACTTCAAACACTGTATGTAGGACATTCCTTAATACGTTGCAACTCTTTCAAAGCTTAATTAATCCCTTTTACTTCAGACATTCTCTGAAATGTGCCACATGTGACAACTGCAATTTTAGTCTGCCACAGAGGTCATTTCCCCCGGGTGAGGTATGGGGGGCGGGGCACATGACAAAGCCCTGCTTCCGGCCCTCATTCAGCCAGGAGGAGGCAGGAGAAGAGGGAGGGTAAGTTGCTTCCTCCCTGCCTCTCCCCACCCCTGCCTGCCTGGGGCCAGGGAGGGCCTTTGCGGGGCTTCCTTGGATTCCCGCCGGCCTTGCAGGTCCACCGCCGGGCCCCTCATGGGGCTCAGCAGTGGAGCTGCAAGGCCAGCAGCGGCGGCCGGGACCGTTGGGGGCGGGGTGTGTGGCCTTATGACAAACTACCGGTGATGTCAGGGGGTGTGGCCTTATGACACACTTCCGGTGATGTCAGGGGGTGTGGCATATGCTAATTAGTTATGCTAATGAGTTCCCCTAGCTCTTTTTCTATGAAACGACCCCTGGTCTGCCATAACCACATAAAAAGCCCAGTGGCACTTTAAAGACTCCTGACGTTTATTTCAATATAAGCTCCCACAGGCTCACTTCTTCAAACAGATATATGTAGGGGAAATCATACCCAGAACTCATCAACAAATCAAGCACTCCACATCTCTGTTTAAAACCAGGGACTTGGTTTCCTTTACTCTCTGCAATCTCTAATAACTCTACAGGACCCCGGTAACCCCCCCATCCCTTTTCTTCCGAAACAACACTGGAGGCGCAAACGGTGAGGACGCTGGGCAAATGAAACCTCTCACTAAGTCCTCATCAATGAACTTCCGCAGTTCTTCCTTCTCACTCGGGCTCATGGAATACAATTTCCCTTTAGGCAGTTTGTGCCCTGGCAGCAGTTCAGTGCTACAATCCGAATGCCGGTGGTGGTGGTGGTGGGGGTAACTCGTCAGCTTCCTCTTCCTCAAACACCTGTGCCAAGTCCCGATACTCGGGGGGGGGGGGGGCCCTTCCTCGTACCCCATTTCTTGTTCTATTTATGAGTTTGGCACCTTGGGGAAATAAATTGAACTTTCCCTTCATCCCAGAGGATATATGGGTCATGTTCATGGAGCCAGGGGCTTCCCAGTACCAACGAGAATCGGGCTGCGGGAGTGATCACAAACGCCCGTTCCTCCCAATGGTCTCCCGCCCCCCACACGCAACGGCACAGTCTCGTACAAGGCTCCATCATACTAGACCCAGCCATTTGTGTAAAAATCACCAGTGGCTTGGCTAGCCGCACCACCGGGGCTTCCAATCCCATGACTAGAGAAGGGTCGATCAAGTCCCGGCCACACCCCAAGTCTATAAGGCCCCGGACCCTAATGTGGCTCCTCATGTCTGGGTTCAGGATTGTCACCGTCAGGAAAAACAAGGGGGGGGGTAATGTCTCACCGGTTTAGGCACCTCTGAGCTGGGGTCCAGCTACTCTACATCACTTACAACATGACTTGGCCGTTCCCCACTGGCTCGGCGGCTTCCTCTGCTGCTGAGCTTGCTGAACCTTTACCGTGTTAGGCTCCTTCTCCATCAAGGTGGGGCCCCGTCGCTTCTTGGAGTCCGTCTCTACTGTGGCTTTGCGATGCCGGGGGGGGGGAGGTCTCTCTCCTGTTGTAGCCAATGATCCCTCTAAGCTGTGGAGTCTTGTGAGCAAAAATTCTACTTTGTGAGCTACTACCATTAAAGTTGTGAGCAAGCAATTTGGAAACTGCATAAATCAGTTTGCTTTGGAGCCCTCCTTCCTAAGCTAAGACAAAAATGTGTGAGCCGGAGGCTAGAAAACTGTGAGCTAGCTCACACTAACTCAGCTTAGAGGGAACACTGGTTGTAGCACTATCGAGCCAGAGGATGTTCAGCAGACACTCCGCGTCCTCGGCCTCTTTCATCCAAGCCATCAGCATCACAGTATCCACCGTCCGGAGAACCATCTCCTAGATTTCTGGGTCCAAACCAATGTGGTACTGCTCGGCCAGGGCTTTACCCAACCATCCCTGGATTTTGGAAGCCTGCAGTCTGAACTCGGTTGAGTATTCCCGGACCATCTTCGTCCCCTGTCGGAATGTGCGTAAGAATGCCAGGGCTTTGGCACCCGCATTGCGATCCTTGAATTATGCCCGCAATGCCCCCATAAAATTGTCCACGCTTTGCAGCTCCTGGCCCCCCCCCCGGTTGAAGATGCTGACATACCATGCCGGCGTATCACCGTGTAACCGGGATGCAACATAGTCCACCCTGCCCTCTTCGTTCTGGAACAAGTGGCCCCAGTTTGCCACAAATTTCAGAGTCCTTACCATGAACAATGCGAGGGCATCCGTGTCTCCATCAAATGTCCAATCCAATGGCTCCTTTGGGCGATACAGCTTATGCCCCCCCTGTCATCCGGACTTGGGGGAGCCTGGGGAATGGGCAACGGCTGGTCCCGGAGCCCAGAGGGTTGTCCAAGCAGTTGGGGGGGAGCTGGCACAACAATCCATTGAGTTCGCTCCTGTTGCACGGCGTCTGCCGCTATCTGGGGCACCAACCGCATCATGTCCTCCACCATTCGGACAATCATGTCTTGGTCTCGCTCCAGAAGCTCCAACCAGCCTTCCACGAACTCCTTCCAGCTCAGCTGGAATACCAAGAGAGGAACCCTCCTTGGCAGTGCCCTTGTTATAAATGTGGCCAGTAGCGCTGTTCTCATCAAAAAAGATGGATCAATGTTACATACGAAGGTGTCGCACAGTCCCCATAGCCATGTAATAAGATGCTCTTGCTCAGACTGCAGAAGATGACTAAATGATGTCAATAGTTCGTTCTCTGTTTGTTCTACTTGCTGATGACCTTCAAGAAATCTCTTTATTTTGTCTTCCCATATAGAGAGGAATTGATCTGTTTCTCTGTTCTTGTATTCCACTTTATATTTTATATGGGAAGAAGGTTCATCCAATTTACAGTATATCGTAGAGTCTAAATGGCCAATAGAGTTAAATCTCTGAACAATCTTTTATGCGTTTTAGGTTTTCTACGTTCCTAATATCAGTACCAGTGTCAATATTAATATAAAGTTAAAAAAATGAAAAATCTGAGGACAAATTAATCTGTTTTAACTTCAGTATCAGGTGCTAATATGCCCTTTTTCAGTTCTGCACCCCTATTCATTATTAACGGGGAAATATGGGCAAAATAGTCTAAAATTACATGTAGTCTGTATCATGTAATCTAATTTGCTGTTTACTAATTGGTTGAGTCTGTAAAAGGACATTCTCTCTTCTTTCCCATATTTAATCAAGAATCAAAATATGGTATCAACTCATAGTAAAAAATAAGACTGTAAAAGGTCTCTATCAGTTCAATCTCTTATTAAGGCATGGGTTAAAACTGCAATTAAACAAAAAGAAAAAGAAAAAATATATACAACAATGTTGCAATTAAACCTGTCCCTTACCTGAGGAGTAAATAACTTCCTCATCACATGTCTCCGTTCTCAATTTCCCAAGTCACACAGTTCTGCATCAAGCTTATCTAGTATTCTAATTTATATAAAATATAAAAAGTAGAAACCAGGTGGTAAAACAATCTCAACCAACCTGAATAAAACCCTTTGTCCTCCTACCAAAATCAATCATTCAGTTACTAACTATTCCTCCCCAACTCAGACATAACGCTGAGCAGATGTAGCAGTTAACCACAAGTTCAGCGTTAAATTTATCTACATAACAACATAAAGTCCCAAGGAGTGTAAATATGGATGGCAGAAAACACTAACTGCCTCCAGTTACTCAAGGAACTAATGGGGAACTTATTAAAATAAATAGTAAACAGTGAGGTAAAATAGCAAAAAATACTCTGCAGAGTGCAGACAAAACGCAACCCAGGAAGACCCTTCATCTTTCCCTCCCTTCCACATCTAGATAAAAACCCAGTTAAAATAAAAGACTAGGAAGATTAGCTGCCAGCAAAGAGAGCCAGAAAAATAGAGATAATAAAATAAATAAAAGGCTCTGTACGAGGAGTGCCTCAGCGCCTTGCTCTCTCCACGGGGGACCAGGAGCGGCTCCTGCAGTCCCTCCGAGGGCACAGCCCACGAAGCTCCGCTCCAAGGTCTGGTCCAGCCTTGCCTGGGGTGACTTGGCTTCTTATGCTAACACTGAATAACAAGCTGAAGTAAAACTGAAACTAAACTGTGGCCCCGGTCACACGGAGCATTAGGCACGCTAGAGAGACGGAAGATAGGCGGATTTTCCGAGCGCGATCTCACCGCCACATCTGGGAAGCGTAGAGCTCCCGTGGCTCAACTGAGGCTTCCCGCCGAAGATGCGCGGCAAAAAACTAGTACCTCAGAGGGACTAGTTTCCGGAAACCGCGGGACAAGGGCGGGCGTTTCCGGTGGCATCCGGGGCCTGCCCATGCCCCACTGCGAAAAGTTCCCCCCCCCCGAAGTCTCCAGGGATGCGCACAAGCACCCAACGAGGCATGCGCATGCTTCAGGTTAAAAAAAAACAAGACACAACCCCATTTGCCGTGCCGCGCCGCTTCTTTGGCGCGTCGTGTGATCGGCACCTCCCCCCTAACCACGAGACCTTGACGGGACACCTGATCGCACAGTCGCGCGATATTTCACTGCGGGGCAAACAGCCACGCCTCCCCCCCCCCCCCCAACGATATCCGGCCCGTGTGACTGGGGCCTGTGATTCCTTTCTGTCTCACTTCTCTTGAGCATGCAGAGCAGTCTCATTTTTCCCCCCTTGACCTGGCGAGGGTAAAAGAGTTTGCATAACATTAGTTAATTTCTAATGCTTCTGGCAACTTTGAACTAGTTACTCTAAAGTGGTTCTGAAACAGATTCTGCACAACCTGAAACAAAACTCATTAGCAGAGCAGAGAACAACCGTGAAGCTGAAGACGCCAAAGTTACTTTAGCAAAAAGTTAAAACTTTTTGTTAATGGGTCTCTCTAGAAGGGACTACATTCAGCCTGCGCTGAAAGCGCTGCACTGGTTGCCAATAGCGTACCGGATTCGCTTCAAAGTGCTGGTTCTTACCTATAAAGCCCTACATGGCCAGGGTCCAACCTACCTGAGGGACCGCCTTTCCCCGTATGTTCCCCCAAGAGCACTACGGTCAGGGGCCCAAAATTTGCTAGCTATTCCGGGCCCCAAAGAGATCAAACTAGCTGCTACTAGGACCAGGGCTTTTTCGGTGGCGGCTCCAACCTGGTGGAATGAGCTCCCAGGGGAGATCCGGGCCCCGCGGGATCTTATGCAGTTCCGCAGGGCCTGCAAGATGGAGCTCTTCCACCAGGCTTTTGAGTAGGAGCCGCCGCCCCCACTACACTACCACCGTTGTGGGTTGGATGAAGCTCTGAGGAAACATCCGAATACGGAAAAAACCCTAAGCCGTCAACTTGGAACTCGGACATACAATCCGTCATCCTTGGACTATGTTATCACTGAGCACTTTGTTTGTATAGGATTTTAAGATGTACTATGTTTTTAAATTTATTATGTATATTATGTTTTTACTATGGCAAGGTTCTGCCTCACCTCTGTAAGCTGCCCTGAGCCTATGGGGAGGGCGGGGTATAAATGTGAAAAAAAAAAAAAAATAAAAATAATCCACATAAGATTAAGGAAGGCACAGCTCTTTGGGTATCCTAAAAACAGTGTAGAACAATGCCTGAGTCCAGTGGCACCTTTAAAACCAGCAAAAGTTTAATTCTGGGTATAAGCTTTCATCTGCATGCACACTTGGTCAGATTCTTATCCCCAGAATTGAACTCTGTTGGTCTGAAAGGTGCCAGACTGGACTCAGGCTTTGTTCTACTGCTTCAGACCAACACAGTGTCAGGTTTCCCAATCAAACACTCAACGTTCCTTGATAAAGTCCAGTTTATTGAGGTCAGTACTGGTGGTGCCATGAACTCCTGAGTCAGGAGTAACCAAAGGCAAAATGGTGGTTACAGATATACCCCCTTCAAACCAGACCCCCCGACAGCACAAACCCAATAAGCAAGCACCTACAAGCGGGGGCAAAAAGCAGATTCCCAGCGAGAAAAGCAGACGAGGGAGAGCCAAGCCTTCAAGGCCACTAGGCAGATCGCAAAGGCAGCAGAGATGCCGGGGTGGAGACATCTTCATTAACATGACTTCCACATAAAACTTTGAATGTGTTTGAATATAGCATTTAAACTATATTGTATGTTTAATTTCCTCCAAATCAAACATTTCAGCTCAAATACTTCGTAGTTATTGGGAAAACATTTCTTACACTTCCACTGCACATAATATATAGACCACATTTTAAGTTATGTTTACTAAATATGAGAAGTTTTGTGTGCCTGAGGGAGAATGTGTTTTGGGAAGCTAAAAAATTAATCCAATATGCTAAATCAGATCACATATGGGATACTGGAAATTTTTCAGATTCAAGCTTTCTCAGAAAACCCACATCACTGATTTTAATCATGGAAGGAGGAAGAGGAGGAGGAGGAGTCTCAGAGTGGCTTACAATTTCCTTCCCTTCCTTTCCTCACAACAGACACCCTGTGAGGTAAGTGGGGCTGAGAGAGCTCTGGCAGAAACTGCTCTTTTTCAAGGACAGCTGTGCCAGAACTATGGCTTGCCCAAGGTCATCCAGCAGCTGCAAGTGGAGGAGTGAGGAATCAAACCCAGTTCTCCCAGATTTGAGTCCACACACTTAACCACTACACCAAACTGGTGGGGAAAGCAGAATATAAAATAAAGCCGAACTGTTCAAAGGGTCAGGCTATACCCAAACTCTAAGCTAATTTACCAAGGTTTCCAACCTGTACGCAAGTAGAAATTATGCACTTCAAGCAATTAGATGCTAGTGCAAAGCAGATGAGACATGCCAAGTCAATAATAGTCTTGCTGTTATTTAAAAGTACTCAGTGTATCAACAACACACAAGCAGGCAATCTTTGAAGGCATTTAGAAACACAACATCCGTGAGCAGGTTTGCGCAGGAGTAGCTCCCACCCAGCAGTTGAGATAATTACCTGCAGATTATCACCAGCCTAAGACCATTAGCCTCTCTCACAGATCACTGCCTTGACGTGGCAAGGGGGCTTGCATGTTTCGATGAAGCTGTGGGCTATGCCGTGGAAGGCCACCTAGGACAGACAGGCCACAGTGGAGAACTCAAGACAAAACGTGATCCACTGGAGAAGGAAATGGCAACCCACTCCAGTATCTTTGCCAAGAAAACCCCATGGACAGTAACAAAAGGCTAAAAGATACGATGCTGGAAGATGAGCCCCTCAGGTCGGAAGGTGTCCAATATGCTGCTGGGGAAGAGCAGAGGGCAAGTACAGAAGACAGGAGGGCCTGGCGTGATGTGGTCTATGGGGTTGCAAAGAGTCAGACTCGACTGTGCGACTGAACAACAACAAGAAGACGACCATTGGCACAGGTGCCTAAACCTTCAAAGTGACCCTTCCAAAGAAAAATCCCTCTCTTTCATGGCCGTTTCCCATGATTTCAAATCTTTCCTATCTCCACACATATGTAACAGCATACAAGAGACCATCATCCCCACAGCTCAATCCGTTCTTTCAAGGTCCTCAGCCAAGAAGGCGTCGTTGGTGGTTGCCAAGAGAGAGCAAAAATGAACATTTTAGGAAGTTAATTTGGGAATTCAACCAAATATATCTCTGTTGCTTTTAGGCAACAGGAAGACAAGCGTTTGAGATTCAGAATGGAACAAAACAATCTTGTTGCACATGGGAGCTCCTTGCCATGGCTGTCAGATAGAAGCAATTCTTCACCTGTTGTTTCCATCCAAAATTCTTCCCAAAGTGCTAATTCTGGGGGACAGGGGCCTCCAAGAACAGCAGAAGGGGGAGGGGGTGAATCACTTTTCCTTCTGTCAGTGTAGCTTGGTGCAGTGGTTAAGTGTGCGGACTCTAATCTGGGAGAACCGGATTTGATTCCCCACTCCTCCACTTGCACCTGATGATGTGACCTTGGGTCAGTCACAAGCTCTGGCACAGCTGTCCTTGAAAAAGAGCAGTTTCTGTCAGAGTTCTCTCAGCCCCACCCACCTCACAGGGTGTCTGTTGTGGGGAGGGGAAGGGAAAGGAGTTTGTAAGCCGCTCTGAGACTCCGAGTGAATGGCTGGGTATAAATCCAATCTCCTCTTCCTCTTCTTCTTCAGTGAAAGTCTTCTATGGGATCCAACCCATTTTTTCAAAGCTGCATCTCACTTCTACAAGTACTCTGGGGTTGCCAAAGCAAAATAAATGGGAAAGTCTGCACATGACAGCCTAAGACAGTAATACCCAAGTTGTGTACCTTGAGGAATAAAAGTAAACAATGAAGGAATTCTGAGACTCAGACTTCCCACCTGAAGTGGTGTTGGAGGCTGCTGATGCATCTCGGAATAAATCACAGCTCTGGCCTGTTCTCCTTCCAAACAGCAAGACGGAAGGAGGGATGTGTTAGCTCGGCTGCTGCCATGGCTGGTGGAGGGGGGAGGTGATGGATGGGTCTGTTGCTGTAAGAGAATCTTAACTTTCGTTCCTTCCCAGCTCCTCTTATTTGCTAGCCTAAGCCGGTGACCTTGGTACTTTGTTGCTGCTTTGTCTGAGAATGCAGACCCGTTAGGTAAGGCGGGCTTTTGCTAGTTCCCTAATTGCCCCAGGTCCATCAGGGGGGCCCCTTTGAATGATGTATAACTCCCCATTGTGCGCACTTGCAATCAGTTCTAACACAGAATGTATGCACAGATGACCTGCCTTTACTGACTCAATAAACTTCACTCTTTTGAATGGGAGCTGTTGGGAACTGATTGGTGCAGAACACTGACAGCATGCCCAGAACAGAAACACAGTATGTGAACTCCTGTGAAGAACTCCTGTGGTACTTCTAGTCAACCTTCTTACAAGCACTAAAAAAGTAAACAATTTCATGTACAATTGTAAATTCAGAGGATATAGCATGCTGATATAACCAGCAAAAGTGCAAGAGAAACTTATGAGGAGATTGCTTTGCCTTAAGAATTCATCCATGGCTCATGGACAGCAGTCATGGTTAAGCAGGCGGTAAACTGGAGCCCTTAAGCTACAGAGGGACTGACTCCTAAGAAGGAGGTACATTCCATTTAAGCACACATGCTCCAATAGGCCGGAAAGAGTTTCCCCTCCCTGACAAATATCCAAATTAGCATGTTCCATAAAATCCTTGCAGCCAGCTTTTGTGGTATCACAGAATAATGAAATCCACTCTTAATTTATGCAATTTTCTTACCTCGCAAAGCAATCTATTCCATTCTATTATCCTCTAAAATAATTGGCCTGCTCCAGAAACTGCAATTCTTCTTTCATGAGTACAGTACACCAAGTGCTCTGGGGTCACAGTAATCACTCTCAAAACAGTTCCATATAATATACAACGCCGGGCCTAACTTCCTGAGAAGGCTTAAAATGCCTTGCCTTGCAGCCAACACAAGTTTTATTCCAAAGGCACTGTACAGTAATTAGATTTAAGCAGCAGAATTACTTAAAGCAACACAGTGACTGGTCGAGCTTTTACGGTAATAGATTAGGCAAAGCAGCAGCACGAGCTTCATTTACCTTCAAGTACTAGAAATTAATATATTTAGCGTCGGTGGCTGCAATCAATGAGAGCCCAGATATGAATCACACCAGTGACAGCTAAATCATCAGCACTGATTGATACAAAAGGCCTGCTTTATTCATTCTTAGCGGGCTGAAACTTGCCTAATTGATCAGTACATAACATACCTGTTAAGGACATCTTTTTTTAGAACAAAATTCCACCCACTTTATAAAAAGAAAAAGCAATTGTTATTCATGAAGTCACCATAAAAATCAAGACTGTGCAATGACTGTGTCACAGAGAACAAACCCTGCCTGCAGTCTTACAATACAGAAGAGGGCAAGATTATAAAGAAGAGTGAAAGTGACACAAAGAGAGAAAGGAAGGAAGGTTCTTCAAGGAGTGGCTGGGAGTCTAAGCAGAAGGCTACATTTTCTGATGCTTTTTACACACTTCGTTTTCATTCACTGACTGAAACGTTGCTTCCTGCTTTTCCAGTATACTTTGTCATTGACTGCATTCAGTACATTGCTGTACTGTGTTTAGCTTGCTAGCTGCTTTAGACAAAGTACAACAATGCAAACTTCCTAACCAAAAAAGAATTAATTAAATAAAGCACCATAAATATAACTGCGACGTATTACTAAGCAATTACAAAATGTAACAGACAATGAAATCAGCCAAAAGCGCATTGGAATAAAGAGGTCTTAACCTGGTGTCAAGTGCCAATAGTGAAGGCACCACGACGTGACCCTCAGGAGCAACGGTGCTACAGCCCCACTGCTGGACCTCCTGACGGCACCTGGTATTTTTGGCCACTGTGCGACCCAGAGTGTTGGACTGGATGGGCCACTGGCCTGACCCAGCACTGGCCTGATCTCTTATGTTCCTAAATGAAAAGACTTTCTTCCTGGTCCCCTCAGATGGCACGGAACCCAGAGAAGAATCCTAAAGGAAGGTATCAGTGAGCAGGCAGGTTCACATCAGCGCAAGCAGACTTTTAGAGACCCCCCTAGGACCTTCAGAGACCCCCTGAAAGGCGTTGCAGATTAACAGGTTAAACCGCAAGGAGAAGCTGACTGGGCGGGGCCAAGTGGGGCTTTTGCCAAGCAGGGCTTCTGAGTGGCCCCTGTACAGATTTTGTTTTAATTGCTTCAGCAGCAGCTGCCCCCACAGCAGAGGGATCTTTGCTGCGTTACTGAAGCCGTGTGTATGCAAGAAAATACTTTTAAAGAATGTGTTCTTTTTAGATATCTCGTTAAACAGAGTTTCTACTTGAAATTCTTGAGGAGTTACTATTCAGAGTTATGATGCTTACTTCACTCCCTGACATTTTGAGGGTCGGCTCTGCCTCCTGTGGCACAGCCACATTACACTCACCAGTCAGCGTCAGAATCCCAAAGGTTCCCTCTGGCTCAAAAAGGTTGGGGACACCTGGTCTAGAGTGGCTGGAAGAGGAGGGGAGAGAAAGAGGAACAGTCACCAGACAAAGCCGGCAATGGTGCGGCACTGTCACAGGCCAATCCCTCCAGGGAGAACCCAAACCACCACCACCTGCCCTTTGTTGCAGGGTGGCAGGAAACCAACCCTGCACAGCCATAGGTCAGCAGCCGTCAGCAGCTACCCACCCACCACCACCAACATAAGAACATACAAAGAGCCCTGCTGGATCAGACCAATGGCCCATCTAGTCCGGCCTCCTCTGTCACACAGGGGCCAATCCGTTCCTCTGGAGGGCCAGCCACAGGGCAGAGAGGCCGAGGCCTTCCCCCGATGTTGCCTCCTGGCTCTGGGATTCAGAGGTCTATGCCTCTGAAGGTAGAGGTTCCCCTCAGCCACCATGGCTAGCAGCCACTGATAGACCTCTCCTCCATGAATCTGCCTAATCCCCCTTTAAAGCTGTTTATTCCTGTGGTCATCATTAATTCCAAATTTTAATCACTCTCTGCATAAATTAGTAAACTTTGTTAATCCTGAACCTGCTGCCCATCAGCTTCACTGGATGCCCTCGAGTTCTAGTGCTTGGGGAGAGGGAGAAAAATTTCCCTTTGTCATCTCTCCATTCATAATTTTATCTCCCCATTCATAATCTTATAAGCGTCAATCATGACCCCCTTAGTCGTCTCTTTTCTAAACTGAAAAGACCCAGACTCTTCAGCAATGCTCCCTCTAAGCTGAGTTGGTGTGAGCCAGCTCGCCGTTTTTTAGCCTCCGGCTCAGACATTTTGGTCTTCGCTCAGGAAGGAGGGCTCCAGAGCAAACTGATTTATGCAGCAGCCAAATCACTCACTCACAACTTTAATGCCGGTTGCTCACAAAGTAGCATTTCTGCTCACAAGACTCCACCGCTTAGAGGGAGCATTGCTCTTCAGCCTTTCCTCATAAGGAAGCGGCTCCAACCCCATCATCATCTTGGTTGCCCTCCTCGGTAATCTCCCCAGCTCTGTGATGTCTTTTTTGAAATATGGTAACCAGGCCTGAATAGTAATGTAACAAGCTGACATTGTAAGTAGGGAAAATATGCCTAGCAAAGAAAGGGAAGGGCGGATGCCGCGATCCAACTCCCAGGTATCCCTCTCCCCTTTACACAGGGTGGGACAAAATGATGTCCTAACTCCAGGTAGAAAGAGCTTTCAAGTTAAATTCCTGTGTTCCATTCCCCCCTGGAAATGGAGGGCATGACTTTGATGAATGGAATGATACAAAGGTGTACAGAATAAAAACCAAGGCTAACTGCCAGGTGGTTATGGGACTGGCTGGAGCACCCTTTGCTTGAAGGCTGCATCAGCCGAGGCGATGGTATTCCGTCTGGAGCGGCAGACAACCACAGGCACTGAAGCCCCAGTTGCCAGCCTGCAAATATCTGCCACTGAAGCATTTTTATCCAAGGCAGCATTGGTAGCATATGCAGATGATACCACTCTAATGGCAGAAAGTGAAGAGCCTCTTGCTCAAGGTAAAAGAGGAGAGCGCAAAAGTGGGCTTGAAGCTCAAAAAACATTGGTAGCAGAACTCCTAGTGGAGTGAGCAGGGATGTCTTCCTGGAACCTGAGACCCACAGACTCCTAAACTATGTGAATACCGTCTCTCAACCACTTGCTTACTCATGCCTTAGAAGACTTACTTCCTCTAACCATGGAACAAAGTTTGAGTCCAGTGGCACCTTTAAGACTAACAAAGTTTAATTTGCAGTGTAAGCTTTCATGTGCATGCACAAAAACGGCATACACACAAAAGCGTATACTCAGAATTAAGTTTTGTTGGTCTTAAAAGTGTGCCACTGGACTCAAATTTTGTTCTGCCACTTCAGACCCATACGGCCAACCACCTGAATCTTTCCTCTAACTATGAGATGAAAGGAGAGGAACAAGGAACTGGATTTGATGAAAGGTACTATCCTCTGAATGTGGTGGCTCAAGTGGTTAAGACACTGAACTGCAGGCTGTGGAAGGTCAGTAGTTCAGCAGTTCGAGACCTGAGTGTGCCGCATGACGGAGTGAGCTCCCATCTCTAGTTCCAGCTCCTGCCAACGTAGCAGTTCGAAAGCAAGAAATTGAAAGTAGATAAATAGGGACCACTTCGGTGGGAAGGTAACAGCGTTCTGTGCGCCTTGGTGTTTGCCGGCCACATGACCAGTGCTGGCTCTTTGGCTTGGAAACGGAGATGAGCACCACAACCCTAGAGTCGGATTCGACTGGCTTTCGAGCAAGGGAGACCTTTACCTTTAAGGGATCTTTCAGGAAGAGCACTTCTTTGTCTGCCCTCAAGCCAACAACCTTGTCCCACAGGAGAGTGTGTGCTCCACCTCTGTGAAACACAAACCCAAAATAAAACTAGCATTGCCTGACATGTCATCTTGTTCCAGACGGGAATACAGCTGCAAATTTTCACGTTAGACCAGACTTGCTTAATGTAAGAATCACATAGAATAAACGTCAAAAGAAGAGGAGATTGGATCTATACCCCGCCCTTCACTACCCAAAGGAGTCTCAGAATGGCTTACAGACTCCTCCCCCCCCTCCCCACAACAGACACCCTGTGAGGTCAGTGGGGCTGAGAGAGCTCTGACAGACACCGCTCTTTTTCAGGAACAGCTCTGCCAGAACTATGGCTTGCCCAAGGTCATCCAGCAGGTGCAAGTGATGGAGTGGGGAATCAAACCTGGTTCTCGCAGATTAGAGTCCACGCACTTAACCACTACACCAAACTGTTTGAGAGCTGCAAGATATGAACAAATATTACATACACGTTTTTATTTTAAAATATGTGAATTTGCTTTTTTTTAAATTAAATGAGACTGCCAAAAATAAAAACAAAACAACACCAGATATTGATAATGATATTTATTTGTCCAATGATATTTATTTGTTTGGTAATGATATTTGTCTAAGAGAGAGAGAAAGAAGAGAGAGAGGTAGAAAGAATGAATGAAAGAGGTAGAGAGAAAGAAACAAAGAAAGCAAATAGATGGAGGAGGGAGGGGGAAGGAAAGGAAAAAGAAAGAGGAAAAGATAAGAAAAGAGAACAAAAGGTGGAGAGAGAGAGAGAGAGAGAGAGAGAGAGAGAGAGAGAGAGAGATGGAAAGAAAGCAAATAAATGGGAAGAGAGGGAAAGGTGGAAAGAAAGCAACTTTAAATATGTTCTCCAAACCCCACAAACAAATAGACAAATGCCTTCTTCAAGCTGGCGGTTGGGGCCGCGGGGCTTGGAGAACACCTTTAACTTTAAATGTGTTCGCCAAGCCCCCCACCCACAGTGCCACACCAGCTTGGCTTGGAGAAGGGATTTAAAGAGACAAATGCCTTCTCCAAACCAAGCCAGCTGGCATGGGGGTGTGTTTGTGGGGTCTGGAGAACATGTTTAAAGAGAAAGAGATGGAAAGAAAGCAAATATACGGGGGAGGGAGGGAGAGGTGGGGAAAAAGCAACTCACTTTAAATGCATCCTCCAAGCCCCTCCCGCCCACCTCCATGCCAGTTGGCTTGGCTTGGCGAAGGAATTTAAAGAGACAAATGCCTTCTCCGGGCCAGTTGGGGGGGGGGGCTTTGAGAACGTGTTTAAAATTAACGTTGCTGTTTTCCCTTGCTCCCCCCCCCCACTTCAAGTCTACCCAGGGAGGAGAACACTGGCTGGGGAAGGGAAGACAGATTCCCTTCCCCTCCCCAGCCGCCCTGCTGAGAGCCATACAGCATGTGTGAAAGAGCCGCATGTGGCTCCTGAGCCACAGTTTGGCCACCCCTGCATTAGACCCTTAAATTTTGTGTGTTTTTTCGCTGGAGATAAAGACATGAGCTAAAGACAGTTGACTAGACAAACACGTAATAAATGCATACTATTGAGAGGCATTTCTTTCATTTTCCTGATACTTACTGGACGCACACTTGTTACTGTTCTAAAAGTAGAGATGGCATATGTAATAAAATGAATCACTCAAAAATATAAAGAACAAGCTCAGGTGGAGCCAATAAACAGCAAATAACAGGAAACCTCCGCAGCACAAAGCACCACAAATAAAAGACAAGAAAGCTCAGCCTTCCATCTGCTCCAGTGTATTTTTCTTGGATGCAGATATTATTTCGCTTGCAGATTCTTTTGAACAAGAACCACTGGATGCGACTATTTAGCCAAATATTGTCATCCTTGAGCCATTTTTACCAGCGTGTTAAACAACTCCTTTATTTTGCCCAAGGCTGAATACCTGGCACTAACCAGGACACTCTTTAGCATAATCTTTGTATGCACCGAATGGGATGGGGAGAGGGGGAACCCAAGAGCAGCTGTTCAGTGACTGATCGGAGGAACTCAATGAATGACAAAAGGTTACCTTAATTCAATGAGATAATCGGCACTCACCCACCCACTAGGAGGGGTTTCCTAACCATCTGCAAAGCGACAGGCCCAACTGCCTCTGGAACAATTGGAAGCCTGCTGGCATGTGCTCATGTCCGGGAACATTTATTGCTTAGCAACAGCTTTTTAAAAAAAGCTGAACTTTACAGAAATCTTCAAGAGGCTTCATGAGCTCATGACTTAGTAAGCAGCTTTGATTGCTTTTGTCCACCAAACAGATGCCCAGTCTCACTGGTGAAACCTGCATTCACCGCAGAGCAAAAGTTTACACTCTTGAGACAACAGAGGTATTATAGCTGGGTAATCTTCATTACCCTGATACACAATGGCCTTCCCAACACAAAATGTATTACTCAGGATGGAAAGATGGGGAGGTAGACAACATTATTTATTTAAAAATTAGCCATACAATACGTACCATATTGTTGAACTGAACCTTCTAACCAGATAAGTCTCTCAATGAAAATCCAAGCAATTGTTCTCCTCCTACAGCAGTTTTCAAGCGAGAAGCAACTAGGGGACCAAAACCACTACAAGCCCCCAAGTTACTACTTCCAAGAACGACCCTGAAATGGTTATCACATGTTTTTCCTTGTACATACTCTAAGCAGCGCTTCCCTAGTTTGTTCCCATGGGTTGAAGATGAATATCACAATATCTGAGCAAAAAAGTAACAAAAGCATCATAACACCTGTTTATAAGGCCCAACCAAACTGAAGTGAGCAAACCTGTGAATTCTCCAGAACTCTCCATCAGGCCGGATGTTCAGCACCAAAAAAGGGGGGGAAAGGGGTGGTGGTGGTTTTAAGCTTGAAGGTTTTTCAGTCATGCCACCAAACTATCTTTTTCTTTTCCCTCCCTTCCCTGCCTCCACTTTCTTTCTTTTTGTGCTTAAGAGTTACAAGAAACGCAAAGGCTTGCTCATTGCTTTGTGACAATCTAGCTATTCTTTTTAAAAAGCAGGGAGGGAAACATAGAATTGTTTTTCCCTTGCAGACCTACATGGCCACCTGTATGACCATCAAGCACAGAAGTGGAAAACTCACATTAAGAAAGTTTCAGAGGGTTGTCGTGTTTGGGCTGCAGAAAAACTGTTAAATGCGAGGCCAGCAGCACCTCAGAGGCTAACAAGAGTGCCTAGAGATGAGCTCTCGAGAGTCAAAACCACGAGGGGAGCTTTGAACCTCCAAAGCGTAAACCCTGAAAATCTTCTTGATCTCTAAGATGCTGCTGAACCTGAATTCACATCAAGAATCTAATTCACCTAAAGAATCTGTCTGAATTATATTTTATTGCTAGTGATTTATTTGGGTCACAGTTACTTTAAATCCAGAAAGAAATTTCAGTTTTGCTAAATGCCAGGTTTGCCTCGTGGAGTGCTTTCAAATTATGTGATAATACTACACCTTCCACTGGAATGCAAGCGGCACAATTACATTCACTTTGAAATCCATGCCATCCAATAATACACAATATACACGCTATGCTGAGACCTGTTAAAAGTCATGTAAGCAGAGCTCCTTCATGTTCGCACGAAGTATTAAACTGTTTTTTCTAGTTAGAGAACATTTCCCCACTCTTAAACACACTACAAAGTTTTGGAAATAATGGATTTGGCTAGTTACTCTGGACTTCCTTGGTGGTCTCCCATCCAATTACTAACCAGAGCCAAACCTGGTTAGTTTCCAAGATCTCCTGAAATCAGACTAGCTTGGGCCGGCCATCCAGGTGTGCTATTCCTACGTGTCAAGAAAAGACTCTGCTTCTTATTATTGGGACAGCGGCTGCTTTTACCAGTAACAAATGGTTGTGTCTTGTATTGAATGTGAACCTGTTAATTGATATTATCTCTCAGTCTAAGGGATTAGACAACAGCACAATGATACCAACACTTGCATCTTTAAAACATAATTTTGCAGTCTTGAATGGAATGAAGAAGTCCAGCGTTTTTTCCAAGAAACAGGAAAACGCAGTGCAGGTGGTCCCTCAGAAACCAGCCAATGGTTCACTGGCAGGCTGCAGCCTACCTTCTCGCTCACCAAGGTACTAAAACTGACAGGGCTGCAATTATTTAAGGGAAGCACTAAATGCTTTCAGTAAACAGCTTTCTTGTCCAGACGTATCAATATCTAATGAGTTTGCAAAGATATTCATTTCACAACCTTGGACTAAAAGATTAAACAGTTGCTTTATAACAGTGTCTGCCTTTGTCAGACATTGGCTGGGATCCAAAGAACTACTTCGAAGTTTGCGCAGTGGAATTTCTCTTCTTTGGACAGCAATGCCTGTTCTCCTTGCCCAGCCTATCAACCTAAATCACTTGCTGTATTTGCCAGGGAACATCTACAAGGGACTTGCAATACTTGCATGTGAATGATGTAAACGCCTGCTGCCTCTTTTAGGCTAGAATGAAGAACAGGGTAATTTAAGATTAACTCCATGCACAGAACAGAGTCCTGTATGTAAATGGGGTGGCCTTATGCAGGCTTCACCAGGGCCACTTTCCCTCAAGGGGATCTCCAGAGTTGCAAAAAACAGAGGGTGGCAGGAGCAAGTAGTGGGGGCAGCCATCCCTGAATGTCTATTTGCAAGGCTGGTTTAAAAGGTGGGGGGGGGGGGGGGGGGGAGACGGACAAATAAAAAGTGACAGTGGAAGGTTTTCATGTGAAAAACAAACACAGAAAGCTATACAAACAATGATCAAAGAGAAGTAAGAAAAGGCTTACTAATAAGAAAAGTTCAGGTGGGTAGCTGTGTTTTAGTCTGAAGCAACAGAACAAAGTTTGAATCCAGTGGCACCTTTAAAACCAAAAAAGTTTAATTCTGGGTATAAGCTTTTATATGCATGTACAAGAAAGCTTATACCCAGAATTACACTTTGTTGGTCTTCAAGGTGCCAGTGGACTCAAACTCTGTTCTAAGAAGACAACTGTTGGAAAACCTGAGGCTGGAAGAATATTCTGGAGTTTCCACCTTAAGTTTTTATGCAGACAGAGAAAAGCTGAGGTCAAGCATTAATGCTGTATCTTTGCTAGACAACCTAAATACAGGGGTGTCGAACTCATTTGTTATGAGGGCTGGATCTGACACAAATGAGACCTTGTTGGGCCGGGCCATGTGGGTCATAAAATGTAATGCCAGGTAGCGGGGATATAAACTTTATAAAGGACACAAACACAAGGCGTTTTTTTTACTTAAAATAAAAACATGCTTAAAACATTAGCTCTGTAAGCTGCAAACCTACTTTTGATTTATTGACGTTCACCACAGAAATCTCATGCTCAGAGTTCTGAGTCTAGGACCCAGTTTAAAAAAATGAAATGGCTGAGTGATTAAGAAAATCTGTCGAATCAAGCAATGATGAAGCAAAACTGGACGCAGGAGAGGGCCAGTTCCACTGCAGGCCTGATGGAAGCCCTCCAGGGGCCTGATCCAGCCCCCGGGCCACATGTTTGACACCCCTGGCCTAATATATCACAGAGCACCACCAGCAGGAGTAAACTTTCCAAATGCTCATTTGATTTTATCCCATCTATCTAAAAATCACATATCAGTAGGTTCTAAGATATGAACTTAGCATTTTAGTCTATGGCCACACATTTCACCTTTTACAATGAACTTTTAAGCCAAGAGACAGTGGCCTATTTATACTGTCAAGAATATTAAAAACAAAACAGCTGTAAATGTTTCAATGTAAACAACGTTCTTGTTCTGTTAATAAAATAGCACTGGCCTGGTTATACACATCTCCCCTAAAGGTTTTATAAGGATTTGAGAGCACAAAAGGGCAACATTATGAATCACTTCTCCACTCCCTTTGCTCTAGATATTTTATACACACACACTCACCATCCTACTGCAGTGGATATATGGCATTTTGCAGTGATGCAACAAGACAAGAGGCTGGAGACATGCTTCCTCTACTATAAGACACCATCACCCATGGGGACAAGCAGCCAAGAGTAATATTTTAAACCTGTTTGGGAAGGAGAGAAGCTGAGCAAGCTAAGAGACATGCATACAATACCCCTTTAGAGCCAACAGTACCCTAGATGCCTCCCGTGCTGCACATTCACAGACAGTAGGTATTGAATACAGAAGTCTCCACAACCTGCTATTTTGCAACGTTAATTTGGAGAAAAGGGTAAGAAAGTTTGCCAAAAGCGAATGCTTCACCATGTGAAAAATGGCAACACCTTCAAAACACTTAGTATGTTGAAAACTAATAGACAGCCATTAGCAAGTACAGGCAATCATGGGCTTGCTCTAAGCATTTCTACTTGCTGCTACTGTGTTCTACTAAAACCAGGGGCACAGCCACAAAATGGCTTCTGCAGGAGGAGGAGCCAAGCACAAAATGTCAGGGAGTGAGGTCATGCATAGCTCTAATGGTAGCAGAAACTCTGTTTTACAGGATGCCCTTTAACATAAACATGTTGTTTAAAGATACTTCCATGAAGGGAAGATCTTTGTGTTGTTGCGATGGCAGCTGCTGCCAAAGCAATTTTTTAAAACCTGCACAGCCAAATCAGAAGCCCTGATGGTCAAAAGCCCCACCTGGCTCCTCCTACTTTTCAAAACACTTACGGTACTCTGGGCACCAAGAAAGGTGTCGGCAGGCTTCACAGGGCCCTCCCCCCATACAAAACGTACACTGAACCACAAGGCAAAGAGACTCTTCTCAGCTCAACCAGAAGCCTCCCAGAAGCGGAACCCCCTCAAGTGGAGAAAAGCTTCAACCTCTGCTGAGTGGAGTGGCAGGATGCAGGCAGCCCAGTGGCTGTCAAGGGCACAAAAGGATCCAGAGTCCTCCACCGGAAAGAACTACAACCGAGTGATGAGAGAAGATCCTTCAAGGTGTCACAGCAACCAGGATCTCTTCATTAATCACTGACATCTCAACATATTGGGAAACCTGCATAGCTCTTTTAAGATTTTTAGACCATGTTACAAATCCATGTTAACTTTATTCTGACACAACATTCAGTTCAGTTAGCCTTTACTGGCATAAAAATACCTTAAAAGAGGATTGCTATAAAAGAGAAATATACATATAAAACCATACAGAACCATACATATAGAGCCCAGCATTTTACTGACGACATGATCAGATAGGGTTTAAATATCCAGAACGTATATCTACATAAAATTGACAATGCAAACAGATATGAGAAACTGTCTCAATGCATCCAGCGCTGCAATGGCAAAGTCTCCCTATATACTATGTTGTTATACCTCCCATGCAAGATCGCTGATGGTATTACATTGAACCTTGCTAGAGCGGTGCTTGTATACCAGATAAGTATGGGGGCCATTCGGCCTACCGTGAGGGGCAACTCAACGTTCAAGGGAGAACAGGATTTGTTGGCTAAGCTGCATAGCCTTTGTAACACAACATTCACTGAAAAGTGAATCATTTAAGACACAAACCCAAACTAGAGTGATGTTTGCCTTCCTTTTAAAAGCTTCCCAACAAGACAGCCAGCTTTTCATACCACCATATCCTGCAGTGTGAACAAACCGCTAGCAAACAGCTACGCAAAGCCACATTACCTTCCAACTCTGTTCCACACAATCTAAGACACGCAAGTCATTTTTTTAAAAAACCCGAGAAAGAGCAAATCACCATAAATTTATGGTGCCACAGATTTCTAAACATTACATTCAATGGCAATGAAAAACTTACCCACCACTGAGAACACATATGCAAAATAATTCCCATGCCCACTCCAAAATTAGGAGTGCTACGTCCTTGAAATCCCAAACAACAGAAACGATGTCTCTCTGAATTAGGCAAGCAAGCGCATTAGTACAAAGCAATGGTACTCAGTAACTCAGGAGCCACAAGCAACTCTTTGACCTGTGAATCTTAGGAGCACTGTTCCCCAATTGTGGCACCTGCCCCACCTTTCAGTAAACTGGGCAAAGCCCCTGCCTGTTGGGGCTTATGGTTGGTGGGTGGTTCCCACCTTAATCCCCAACATCGGAGGAATGGGGAAGCTGTGAGCCTTCCTAAGGTGCAGATCTCTCATAAGACAGAAAGTAAATAACAGCTTAGTTGATGATGATTGCAAATGAGCACCATTCGTACAAAGCAGAACTCAAATGCAGCTCAGCCAGATTATCCAAGTTCTGGAAAACCAAATTTTACAAAGACGTAACATTTTATACTTACCTGGTCTTTTTCATGAGGCAAAAGACTAACAGGTGGGAGAGATGCTGGAAAAGTACTGTACTTGGATGCTCCTTTGCCTTCCAGACCACCATAGTTCACCCTATACTGAGGCCCATCTTTCAATAATCTCCCATTATTTACAGCTCGTTTGGCCCCCAATCGTAATCGCCGCTGAAACACGGGGTTATTGAAAATACTTGCTAGGTCACTTTGACTTCTCAGATATTTTTCTATGTTTCTGAGGGAAGAGCCATTTGGTTCCTTAAGTCCTTCGATTCCTCTCCGCAGGAGTTTATTCCAATCCACATTCCGAAGTTCATTACAAGCTCCTCTAGACCCTTTGGTCGGTTTAGGTAGCTCACCAGGTTTAATGGATGAAAAACGCCCAGGATTATCTGGATCTTTGTAGGAAGCGAGGCCTTTGTTGGTAACTTTGAGAACAGAACCATCTTGGACACTTAACTCCAGCTGTTCTGAAACCGTTTTTTTATCTAAACCGTGGGACGCACACACCGCATGACAAATTCTTTCTTCAGATGGCCTCTGCTTTTGCCTTTTAACTTTCTGTATCGCTTCAAGAATCCACTCTGTATAAAGTGGGTTGGCAAGTTTTACCATGGTTGACCAATAATTCCCTGTGGCAAAGGGTTAGCCATAGAGTTCCTCCCTAATTGTTTTTGTGAGCCTTCCAAGAAGTATTCACCAAAAGAATGATCAACTGTTCTTTGTACTCTGCACAAGAACTCAGATATTCATCCTTTAAAAACCAGGAATGATTCAAAGGTTTAAAATAATTCATTATTTAACCAACACGGAGAGTTGGGATCACTTCATTATACCAGCTGGAAGAAATCTCTACAATTCAGTTTGTGTGTTTCTGCGTAATTCAAGTATCCAGGTCTTCACAAGAGCCTAAAAATAGTTAAGGAAAAAAAGCCATAGTTAGACAATCACACTTCATTATGTAACAGAAGCCTTTTTCATTCTTAACACATGCACTGTTTTATTAAAATAATGACTGGAAATCAAGGCTAGCCACTATATAAGATGTACTAAACTCAGTGCGGATATGCACAGGGGGACAGACAGGGTCACATACTTCCCTCAAAATACAGGCTGCAGATCTGGGCCCAAGCAACAGTTCCTAACACCCATAAGAAGATATACATTAAATGATGTGTGTATCTTTTCTACAGACTTGCAGAGCTGAAGTAGGCTGCGATTACATCATGCATAGAATATCCACTTTCAAACAGCCCAACTCTAATCATGTCAGGCCCGCTGTGTTCAGTGGGATTTAACTTCCCCCAATAGATGTGCACAAAATTTTGCAGGCTTCATGCAATCGGAGGGACCTAGGCTGCCATCCTAAGTTCATTTGCCCCACCAGGGCTGCTTCCAACATGGTGATGATTCTCCATGTGGCCTTCATTACCAATGGAGCATCCACATGACAGTTTGCCCCACACATTCCTGGCCCCCATTCCCCTGTGCTACCAAGAGGGCGTATTTGCATTTTTTAAAAAAAAATCAGCAATTGACATATAGCATTACAACAATCTATTATCACAACCTATTATCATTTCTGAAATCCCAGCTTTCATTTTTAAACAGTGTTTCGAGACAAGCCCTTCCCCTTACATCTCCTCAATGAAAGGGATAAGAATTTAGTAGTAAATAGATCACAGTAAATAGGTTGTTATACTGTTGCAGTGAAAGGGGAAATGGCAACCACAGGGAAAGGGGTTTGAGGGGGGAAACGGTGACAATGTGGGCAGGAGCTGCACAAATGCACATTTCCCCATCCACATGGCATAAAACATGCTTTTTAACTGCAGTGCTACCGAAAGATCAGACTAAGCCAGGTTTGGCAAAGATCCCTGGAAAGCAGGATGATTACAGGAGAATATCACATAAACTGGAGCAAAACCTCCAGGTGGAAGCAGACCTAAAACAGTAGTTCCAATACTAGCGTAAGATTTGGAGGACCTGCTTCGGCTCCCAATGTCAAGCCTAATAGCATGAACTAGTCTATACATCTACTAGGAATAAGGCCCGTTGTGGGAAGAAATACAACGAGCTCTAGAAAGAGGTTCCGGGTAAGTGTCCCAGCTGCGGAGGGTCGGGGGAAATAGAGGGAGGCGAGCCGTGTTTATTTCCTTCTGTTTAGCTATAAGGCAAGGCTGCCTCAAGTCATTTTGCTGCCCCAAGTGGGTAGTATGGGAGGAGTGTCATATAACAGGTATGGTTCCCTCCAATGCTGACTTACGTTGATTTGGGGCTATGCAGTGGTGGCTAAGGTAGAAAAGCACCTCCTCCTATGTCATGTTTTCTGTGTTCCAAGGGTCTGGAAAGTGGTTCCGTAGCCACTTCTGGGTTTTGGAAATACCTGTAGATTTGAGGGGTAGAGCCTGGGTCTGGGGTGAAGAGGGACCTCAGCAAGATATAATGCCATAGAGTCCACTGCCCAAAGCAGCCATTGTCTCCAGGAGAACTGATCTTGGTCACCTGGTAATCAGTTGTAATAGCTGGGAAGTTTTCTGTAAGGGAAATGATGTGCTGTGGCTGGGGGACATGGTGATTTCTGGGAGATCTCCAAGTCCCACAGGGAGACTGGCAACCCCAGTGAACATTTAGGGGACTACTGGGAGATGTATTTTCCCTCAAGACACATTCAATGATGCCCAACAGCAACAGCAAATGTTTAGATTGTTGGAGACGAGGGCCAATCAGGCCACATATGCAAATGACCTCTGTATTCCAACTGGCTATGGGGAGGGAGAGGATGATGTGCAGAATGGAGCGAGGCCCAATCTACAGCAACTAATCTACAGCAACTAATGAACTCCGGCCATGAAATCCTTCAACAATATCTTTATTGTTCAAAGTGTTCACAATCAATGTGCTGTAATGTGCGTGATGATAATACACTATTGAAATGTTCAGTGTTTTACTTTTAAAACAGATTCAGGTGGGACCTTGAATAAAATTTTGTTGGCCTTAAAGGTGCCTCTAGACTCAAACTTTGTTTTATTTTTAAAAGTTTCGGTAAAGGTAAAGGTTCCCTTCCTCGAAAGCCATTCGAGTCCGACTCTAGGGTTGCAGTGCTCATCTCCGTTTCAAAGCCGAAGAGCCAGTGCTGTCCGAAGACGTTTCCGTGGTCATGTGGCCAGCATGACTAAACACCAAGGCGCACGGAACGCTGTTACCTTCCCACCGAAGTGGTACCTATTTATCTACTTACAATTTCTTGCTTTCGAACTGCTAGGTTGGCAGGAGCTGGAACTAGAGATGGGAGCACAGAGGGTCTCGAACTGCTGAACTACTGACCTTCCACAGCCTGCAGTTCAGCGTCTAAAAGTTTACCCTGTATCCAAATATTCTGCTAGTCCTACTGGGATTGTACAAAACTCTTATCAAAACAGCACTGTCTTTAATTTACTATGAAATTTAGGATTTTTTCTTACTGCTTGACAAGTGGCCAAAAATTAAGATACATGCACTTAATATGGGGTGCCACAGTATTATCTTTCTCAGGTATTGACAATACTTTCGATTTTACTTGTAGAAAACTAAGATGTTTATACTTTTAAAAGTTTATAAATATCCAAATACTAAAATTTTATATGTTAAAGTTACAAGTGATGTATTTTATGTTACTAAAGTAATAAAATAAGTTCAGGCATGATAAATACTCCCGATATTTCAGTTCTTCTTAAAATTCCTTCCTGTACCTGGCTTCATAATTGCCAAAAAAAATATGTTTAACTAGGATTCACACTTAATTCATGCTGGATAATGGTGAGCCTCAAGTAACTTGGTCAGCACCCCATGTGAACTGCCGGTACCCACCCCCAAAGAATAGCCACTACTCCCCTGTGGCTGTGCCCTGAATAAGCCTACCTTTAGGGAGGCATTTCCACCATTCCTGTTTACTTGGGCCTTCAGACTAAATTCCAAGGAACCCCAGCACTTCTAAAGAACATGGATTGAATGCCACAGTTTGGGAGGCAAGAGGCACACATCAAGGAAGTCCAAAGACCAACACCTGAATTTCTTGATCCAATGGATCAGGAACCCAGGGAAGAATTCCAACCACAAGGCCTCCACATTCCAGTCAAGACTAGTGTGTCACCATGCTCTGCAGTACAGCAAGCAAGCCGTATGTTCCATCCACTCATAAAATGTTTGGTAGTAGCATGGCCCCCTTGCTGAATTTAGACCCTCACATATGGCTGTCCTGTTCAAATGCAGTTTTACAAGTAAAGAAATCACAGTTTTGAGGCCATTTAAACCCTGGCTTATCAAAAATAGCAAATTAAACAACACAGCAAAACAAAAAATCCACTGAAGGGGACCAGGGATATAGGCATTAACTTTAAACCACTGTTGCCAGTAAGTTCTTCAGTTTGCTGAGAAGAGTCTGTGCAAAACAGCTAGGATACGTCAGTTCACACGCCCAAGGGATGCAACCAGAGGGACCTTGGATTAGTAGATTTTTATCCGGTCCTTCTCCAAAAGCATGCAAGGCCCATGGCTCCCCACACTTCATCCTCAAGTAAATGAACCCTAAAGATTACTGGCCCCAAATCCCACAGGAAGCTTCAAGGCAGAGTGTGAATTTGAACCTCAGTTTCCCTTGTTCTAGTCTGACAATAGCCATTAAACCAAACTAGTCTATTTCCTGGCCCATCACAGGCAAAAAACATACTACATACATACTGCCACATAAAGTCAATAATTCCCTAAAAGCATCATAATGCTTCTCAAGAAATAGCAGCATTTGTCCCTCTGCTGGCACTAGGTACAACTTGCTCTCTTTTCCAAGGCCCCAGGCAAGGAAGCAAACAAGTCTAGTATCAGCTAATAAGAGTATTAACAAGAATTCTCAGCACCTCAAAGAAAGAAAAATCCTATACACAGCTTGTTTTCGTGACAATCTTATATCAGAAGTCACCAGGAATGTTTAGAACTATCACAAGAATCACTCACACTACAATATAAAAACAAAGTTTGCATATACATCAACTATATTCTTTCCATGAATCTCTTGCTGCATATGGGTGAGACTCCTCTTGGAAAATTATTCTAATAAAATGCACATCTTCAGAATTAATTGATTTGTGAACAGATGTCTTCTTAAGCAGAAACCATTCCACACAAGTTCACTGGAAACTTGTCCTGCAAAAGCTGTTGTCAAGTTTCCCACCACTCGAAAAGGAGGGAAATGGGGCTGCAGGACAGGAGGCAGAGAATGTGTCTGAGCGGTCAGTGACACGAGACCTGCAAAGGGCTGGTCCACACAACCACATCCATCGTAGGAATGAACACACAAAGATGACTTGCAAGTGTGAACAAGTGTCACGGCTTGAGCATGATCCAAAGCCAATACATAAACACTCTCTTCCCTCTAAAACCAACACACTTGTTACCCTTATTTGATTTATACATTGTTATTGATTTCAAATACAAACTGCTGAGAGCCGAACTGGATGAAAAGCCTGTTAAGAACCTCATGAATACGTAAATCAAAACTAGAGAGCTCCCTTTCGTCTCACACCCATGATGTTCCACTCAGTCTAGTTTTCACATGTGCCTGTCAAACTCAACATACAGCAATCAAAGATACAGACGCCCAGGACTGTTCAGGCTTGTGAGTCTGCCCCTAAACATGCCAGCAATCCAGCGATGTTCACACACAGGCAGATCAAGAGTGCGATAAGAGAGAAGAAATTTGGGAAGAGGGGGGGGAACAGCCACTTTCTCCACCTGGCTTGCCACACAGCAATTCCACAAAGGTGGGGGAGGGGACAGAAATAAAAAATGAATGCAGCCTCCACCTTTCTTGGAGGGAAACCAGGATTAAAAGTGTGCCAGCCAACACCAACCCACCTGCAGCCGAAAGAGAAACTCTAGGGTAAATGAGAGTCATAAGCAATGGCTTGGGGAAATGAAGCAAGCTAGAATTCCCCCCTCAAACTCCTCCTTAAAACCAACCTTTCCCACATGTTCAGGGGAAAGCAGGTACTAAATAAATACTCCTCACCCCCTGCCCAGAGGAAGCACACATCCCCAAACAGTGTCTCCCTCCACCATTTAACACCTTCCCCTCCCCAATTCTCTGGGCAAGGCTGGAGCTGCCAAGTCAGGCTTGGGAAATTCCTGGAGAACCGGGGGCTGGAACTCAGCAGAGGACTGCAAAGCCCCCCCCCCCCCCCCGAGAGTCCACCCTCCGAGGGTGCCCCTGCCCTGCCTCCAGGGAAACTGGTCTCTAGACACCAGGCGCAGTTTGGGTAGAGCTCCAGGCCTCACCCAGGACATTGGCAACCCACAGCGGGGGCCTCTTTCTGCCAGGCTCCAGAGGTCTCATAAGAACGTAAGAGATGCCAATGTTGGATCAGGATAGTGGCCCCTCCAGTCCAACACTCTGTGTCACACAGTGGCCAAAAACACCAGGTGCCACCAGGAGGTCCAGCAGTGGGGCCGGGACACTAGAAGCCCCTCCCACTGTTGCCTCCCCCCCAGCACCAAGAAGACAGAGCATCACTTGCCCCAGACATAAGAACATAAGAGACGCCAATGTTGGGTCAGGCCGAAGGCCCATCCAGTCCAACACTCTTCTGTATCACAC
>NW_015168059.1:365628-366548 GCF_001447785.1 Gekko japonicus
ATTTGTCCCTGGAACGGCCCCGCAAAGTCCAAGTGTAGCCGGGACCAAGGTTTGTGGGAAGACTCCCAAGCTCGATCGGGCGCCCCGCCGCCCGGCCACTTGACGAGGAGGGGCCCCCGCGAAGGCTCATTAGCGCCTCGGCCGCCCCCCCCACTCCCTCCGAAGCCCCGCCCCCCACATTACCAGGCGCGCCGCGGAGTCCATTGGCACGCGCGCCTCGTCAATCACCCTGGCCGCCGCCCACCCCCTCGCCCCGACACGCCCCACGGGGCCTGGCCACGCCCCCCCAGGCGTCAATCACACCTCTCCCCACGCCCCCCCAGGCGTCAATCACACCTCTCCTCACCCCGCCCACCCCATCATGCGCTCCCGCCCCGCGAGGATGACGCTCTGCGCTCATTGGCCGGCGATGACAAGGGGCAACAAAATAACACGCACTTGGGCTTCCTGATAGGCTCCCCGCCCCGTCAATTAAGGTTGGGCCCTCTACCCCCATTCCCCTCCTAGCCGCGGAGAAGTTCGTTCGCGGGCAAGGCGGCCGCGGCGGGTCCGGCATGGGGGGGGGGCGACACACACACACTTAGCGACGGGCGGCGCGTTAAGTCTCCGAGGAGTTTCGGGCCACGCGTGTCTCGGGGCGTTTGGTCGGGCGAGGTTTGGGGACCAGGTGTCCCGCCGGGATCCAGGCGCCCTCCGGGGCCGCCGCCGCCGCCGCCTGCCGGGTGGGGAGGACGATAGCGGGCTGCCCGGCGGCTCCCCCGCGGCCCGGCCGCCTCGCCAGTACACCGCCGGCGCCTGCAAAGGCAGAGCTCTGGTGGGAGCCCGAGCGCTAGGCTGCGAGAAGCTCCCGCCGCCCCGTCTCTGCAGGAGACCGTCGCCGCCTGCCGGGCGCACCGCGCGGACACCGGCCCACCCTCCCC
>NW_015168059.1:367074-381772 GCF_001447785.1 Gekko japonicus
CCCCCCCCCCCCCCCCCCCCCCCCCCCCATTAATCACCCCCACAAGCGGTCAGTCCTCAAACCTTTCCAAATGGCCGCGCGTCGCCGGGACCGGCTGGGAAAGCGGGGACCGGATCACTGCTAATTGAAAGGTTAATCTGCATCGGCTCTGACAGGCGAGGTCCCTCCCCGCTCCTCCTTTCCCCCCTTCTGGCTCCCTGCCTGCCTGCCTGCCTGCCTGCCCCTCTCTTTTCTCCTTCATCCTCTGCTCCTGGCAAGGGGGGGATGGAGCTGCTTGGGGAGGGGGGAGGAGGAGGGGGTCGCCTCTAATGAACTCTCCCTCCCCCCCCCCCCCCCACCCCCCCGCGCAGCTGGCCGGCTCACACCTTGGGGTCTTCAGTTGGCCAGGAATCAGTTTTGGGGAGTGGGGAGGGCAGAGCGGCAAGAAATGGAGCCTTCAGACAAAACAGCACCAAAAGGGAGGAGGAGGAGATGCGCCTCACCTCCGGGGTTCTCCTCCCTCTGGAAAGGATTGGGGGGGGGGAGCTTTTAAAAAAACAACTGCTGCCATCATTTGAACAGGGAGTAGGAGGGAAATCCATGCTCCTCCTGGACTCCAGGGGACTTCTGCCGCCCCTGCCAGGTGCCTGTGCTCAGAAGTGTGCAAGGGCCACTGAGCTCATTCCGGGTTAGACCTGCCTCCTCACTAAGACACATGATACCAAGGAAGGGAGAGGGGGAGAGAAGCCGGGTGTCTGGCCAGAGGGGAGAAAGGGCCACTGTGCCCCAGATGGAGCACAGTGGGGCCCTGTCAGAGGGCTTCCGCCCCCCTCTGTGTGGTGACCCTGGGTTTCCTTAGGCAGTCTCCCCTCCAAGTCCTCACCTGGGCCCACCCTGCTTTGTTTTTGAGATCAGGCTGGGCTGGGCCATCTGTGTCTACCACGATCCCTTGTGTGGGGGTGGTGGGGGTGGGAAGGGCCATCATGTTTTGCAGCCTGCTTATGGCCACCCTGGAGGGTTTTCAAGGCAAGAGAGAAGCAGAGGCGATTTGCCATTGCCTGCCTCTGTGTAGGACCCCTAGACTTCAATAGTGGTCTCCCATCCAAAGTCTTCATTGGAGAAAATGCGGTGGGAGATGGGTCTGAGCATAGGACCACTGGTCCCTCAAGCTCTGAAGCACTGCCTTTGACTGGGAGGAGGTCTCCTAGGTCTCAGGCAGAGAGACATGTCTCTCCAACCCAAACATCCTTGTAACGGGACATGCCAGGAATGGGACCTGGAATACAACTCCCACACCCAGCCAAATATATACCATACTAAAGCTCAAGAGGAGCTGCGGTGCTCAAGGGGTTAAGACGCTGAACTGCAGGCTATGGAAGGTCAGTAGTTCAGCAGTTCGACAGCCGAGTGTGCCGCATGACGGAATGAGCGCCCCTCTCTAGTCCCAGCTCCTGCCAACCTAGCAGTTCGAAAGCAAGAAATTGCAAGTAGATAAATAGGTACCACTTCGGTGGGAAGGTAACAGCGTTCCGTGCGCCTTGGTGTTTAGTCATGCCGGCCACATGACCACGGAAATGTCTTCGGACAGCACTGGCTCTTCGGCTTTGAAACCGAGATGAGCACCGATTCCTTGTAAGACTTGGACTCCAACCCTCTCGCCATCCTGGTTGCCCTCTTCTGGACACGCTTGAGCTTGTCAACATCCTTCCTAAAATGTGGTGCCCAAAACTGGACACAGGACTCCAGGTGAGGCCTGACCATAGCAGAATAGAGCGGAACTACCACCTCCCGTGATCTGGACACAAAGCTTCTGTGAATGCATCCTAAGATTGCATTAGCTTTCTTCGCAGTCACATCGCACTGCAGGCTCATGTTTAGCTTGCGATCGACCAGAACACTCAGATCCCATTCACATGTGCTGCTGTCAAGCCAAGTCCCTCCCATTCTATATCTGTGCCTTTGATTTTTTTGTACCTAAGTGTAAGACTTTGCACTTACCTCTATTGAAATTCATTTTATTTGTCTCCGCCCACTGTTCCAGCCCATCTAGATAATTTTGAATCCTGACTCTGTCTTCTTCAGAATTAGCAATCCCACCTAGCTCCGTGTCATCTGCAAATTTGATAAGCATCCCCTCTATGTCTTCCTCCAGGTCATTTATAAAAACATTGAACTGCTGGGTTTCTGCGCCGTAGCTGCAATTTTACCCAACATGGATTTGTATTTTCCGATCTCTATTTAATCTGATTTCCTACTGTATGTATATACATATGCCAATAAAGGCTTGTCAAAGTGAAAGTGAAAAATACTGAACAACACCGGGCCCAGGACCGAGCCCTGCGGCACTCCACTCGAGACTTCCCTCCACGTAGACGCAGAGCCATTTACGAGCACTCGTTGGGTACGATTTTTCAACCATCCATGAATCCATCCAACGAGCACTCGTTGGGTACGATTTTTCAACCATCCATGAATCCATCCAACGGTTGCACCGTCCAGCCCACATTAACCAGCTTATCCTCAAGGATCTCATGAGAAACTTTGTCAAATGCTTTACTGAAATCCAAATACACTTCCAGAGTCAACCATTTTAGTAACTCTGTCAAAAAAGGAGATAAGGTTGGTCTGGCATGACGTATTCTTGATAAACCCATGTTGGCTACCAGCAATTAACTCATTCCGTTCAAGGTGCTCACAGACAGAGCATTTAATAATCTGCTCTAGAATTGTTCCAGGTATTGATGTCAAGCTGACAGGCCTGTAATTTCCCGGGTCTGTCTTTTTTCCCTTCTTGAAGATTGGGACAACATTTGCTCTTTTCCAAGCTTGATTTACAGGACGCTTACTTTTGGGTGCGCATATGGGAGGGGGACGAATTCAAGACTGCTTTCAATACCCCTGTAGGTCAGTTTGAATACCTGGTGATGCCATTTGGTCTCCACAGGGCTCCTGGAGTCTTGAATGTAAAACATTAAGGGACTCGTGGCCAAAGATATGTGAGACATTGGACATGGCCAAGGCAGCTTACAAGCAACAGGCTGACAGGCTGACAAGAAACTGGTGGAGGGTTGGGTTCTGAAGCCTGGAGATTGTGTATATGTGTCCACAAAGAATCTGCAACTTTCTCAGTCCTGTTGGAACTTGGCGTGAAAATACATTGGTCCTTTTAAAGTTGTAAGGTTGATTAATGAGGTAAGCTGAAATAAACTATGAGCTGTTTCACTTATTCACATGTCTCGACTCAGTACCTTTTATGGTTCCACTCACACACATGAAGCTGCCTCATACTGACTCTGACCACTGGTCCATTAAGGTCAGTATCGTCTACTCTGACTGGCTCTCTCTAGGGGCAGAGTTCTTCCTCATCACCCACTGCCTGGGCCTTTTAACTGGAGATGCCACCGGGGATTGAACCTGGGACCTTCTGCATGCCAAGCAGAGACTCTTCCACTGAGCCACAGTCCCGCTCTATCCCACAGCTGGCTCCTTTTTAGGACAGCTTCACAGCTTGAACCACCTGAAGATACAGCTTCACCCCCTCACCCAGAAATAGTGGCTCAGGAGCCACCTGTGACTCTTCTGAGCACTGTCTCATGTTTCAGGAAAGTGGGCAAGACCACCGGCTGATAGGGCTTGTGGTTCCCACCTTGAAAGAACTGCAGCCAGAGGAATGAGGAAGCTGGGCACCTCCCTGAGGTGCAGGCCTCGTGCAAGGGGTGGAAGTGGGCCTCCACAAGACACAGACTGAGCACCACGGCCCCGATCCTAGGAAGGGCTGTTTCCCTCCAGCAAGCAGGCCGATCCTTCTCATTCACTCACGCAAGGATGGGGCCTCAGAAAACAGTTTTGTGGCCGCCGAGTTACTGCTTCCCCAGCACTGAGATAGCTGCAGGCAGAGTCTCATCCCAGCAAATATACTGTGTTCAGTTATGCATCAAGATCCCGTCCAGGAGGTATTGCCTGTCTTCTCTTGTGTTTCAGGATGCATGTGAGTACTCCTCAGGAGCGCCTGCCATTACTGGCCATCTCACGAGTTCTACAGGGGTGGGGTGGGGGGTGAAACTGCACATTTCCTTCAGCCCAGGAGTGCCACCAAAACACAATTTTTGGGCTAGAAGCCCTTCTAAATTTTGAATAGTATGCAAGAACTACATGGATTTCTTTAGACTAGAACGGCTCCAGGAAAAAGCTGCAGGAGACACTTCTCTGACCTGGCTGGGCCTGGTCAATGGGCGGGGGGGAAAGAGGTGATAAAACTCAGGGGATCCAGGAGGAAGCTCTCTTTTCCTTTGGTGCTGGATCCATGAAAGCAGACAGAACTCTTGAACTACCCGGGAGAGAAAGAGAAGCCTCTCCAGGTGTTAGAAAAGCCCCGGAGGGCAAGGCGGAGTAGTGCCGGCAGGCCAGAGCGGGCTTGTTCCACCACAACCCTCACTGCAGTGAACATCGTATGTCTTACAATAAAAATATAATCAAAACACCATAAAAAAGAACAACAAAACTGAAACAAGTCTGTTCTCCACTGCTGTCATTATTGGTCAGACAATGTTATAAAATCCCTTCCATCTTTCAGCTTTACAAAACCAATAAATACCCTAAGCGTGATGGGCAGTGTATCAATCATGTAGAAGATCACAGTTTTCATGCCGGTTTTATATATGCTATTTGCTGGAATTGCCTTTTAATTTATTGAAAATCAGTACATTGTAACCTGACATGGGAGAGACAGTAATTGCTGTTTTTCTGTCCCAGAGAGAATAAACACATTTTTCAAAACATGGTAATTTGATGTCTCTGACCATACATGCACACACATACACACACACACATACACACTTTCAAACATTCACTCTGTGTGTGTGTGTGTGTGTGTGTGACAGTGAATTTTTGAAATTTAATAATCCCAGATGAATCCTGTGACTGTCCAAAAGCCCAGAGATGTATTGGCAAGTTCAATATTCACAAATTTTGTCTGGGACTGTCAACATTCACTGCATTTTTTTACATTTCCTGTAACCTTAAACATGTCTATATATAAGTATATGCACACATACATACATGCAGATTTTAAAAACTATGCCAGAAAATTTGAAAGGTATTGCCCAGCAAACAGGTTCCGTTCATGTCCTCCTAGCATGAAGCAGAGCTGCTAGGCCTGGCCTTGGCGTATCCATTTGACCAGCAAGGGTGGCTCCTTGTGTGTAAGGAAGAGATTTGATCAAGGCTAGTTTGTCTGGCTATCGTGTCGAAGTCCTCAGCTGCTTTCATCGTGTCCTTCAGAGTTGTGGTTTTTTCTCCAGTGTTTGTGAACATCGACATGAAACCACTGGCAGAAGTCATATCCAGAGAGTTCAGGAGAGGCACTGTCAATATGCTGAAGACACCCGGTTCTGTTTCTTATTTTCTGCTAAATCAGGTGGGCTGACCCAGCGTCAGGGTAAGCTGGATGACTGTGCCTATAGACTGAAGTGAATTCAGATAAAACAAAAGTGCTGTGGTTCAGATGGCCTCCAGCCCTAGACAGGGGTTCATGCTAACCCGTCTTACCTGCCTTGGAACCCGGGGGTGCTGCCAGGACCCATATCCTTCCCCACGGATGCGCAAGTGGTGACTGTGACTCACGTCGTCTTTTGCCAGCTCTGGTTAGGATACCAGCTGTGCCCTCAGAAAGATATGATCTGGCCACTGTGACTGACGCCTTGGTCACACTGAGGTGACTGTGGGTGAGAAGACCAGGCTGCCTGAAGCTGCCCACAGAGACCTCTCAGGAGCTTCAGCTGGTGATGCTTTGGGGTCAACAGACACACCACAGTCCTCACATCACCCCTGTCTTAGACTGTCTTCATCGGCTTCTGAGTGCAATAAGGAGTGCTGGTTTTAACCTCTAAAGCGAGTGGTCTGAGACGGAGATACCTGCAGGGCCAGCTGCTCCCATATAGTCAGGGCTCTTTTGAAAGCTCTTCATTTGAAGCTTTGCTCCAGGCACCTGCTCAGTGGTGGCGCTTCTGTTACTGAGCCGTCTTCCCTTGGAGGTTTCCCTCTGCTGTCACCAGACAAAGCCCTTTTGGTTTTGGCTGTTTGGTTGTGATCTTTGTCCAGATTCCAATTGTAAAAATGTTTTGCTAGCAGATAGTGACTCCTGCTGTGAGAGTTTGCTGCTAACCATAACTTGTTGTCTATCATGTAAATAGTCCACAGCCAATGTTCCCTCTAAGCTGTGGAGTCTCGTGAGCAAAAATTCTACTCTGTGAGCTACTGGCATTAAAGTTGTGAGTGAGCGATTTGGCTGCTGCATAAATTAGTTTGCTCTGGAGCCCTCCTTCCTGAGCCAAGACAAAAATGAGCGAGCCGGAAGCTTAAAAACTGTGAGCTAGCTCACACTAACTCAGCTTAGAGGGAACATTGGTCCACACCACATGCAGGCTGGGCTTGAAGGCCCATTAGCCCGAGATGAAGGCCTATGTCTCCTCAGGGTATCCAAGGCTGCTTTTGATGTCCTCCTGAAGCACTAAGTGAGCCCTGCATGAGGGTTTACCACACAACTGGGAGAGGAGAAGACCTCTGTCACAACAATGGCAATGGGACTACCCATTTCTTCACCCCAAATATCCCCAAATAGATCTAATTAGATATTTGCCTTCACATATATGATCTGAAGTGGAGAAATGGCAGGTTGGGGCAGAAGTTGTCCCCTAAATTTGCCAGTCTGGAAACTTCTTTTAATGAAAAAAAGATGTCTGGACTACATTCATTGGTATCAGGGTTAGAATGTCAGAGTAGGGTCCTGAACCCCAGGTTGGCATCCCCCCGACTCCCAGGGAATTTTGCTAGGTGACCGTGGGCCACAATCTCATCCTAAATTACCTCACAGGATTTACGTGGGTTGGGAGGGGAGATTAGAAATCTACTGGGTTTCTCACACACACCCACACACAAATCTGCTGTATCTCAGCAAGTCTGGGCATTTTGCTGGACTAAATGAACCTTTGGCCTTACACAGGAGGGCTACATGCTTAAGTTCCTTAGTTTACATCTCCCTGAAAGGGGGGGGGGGGATTATTCAATCAGTGCCTTTCTGTGGAAAGAAGGAAAACCACCTGCACACCAATTCAGCCCTGCCTGAGCCTGCTGCGCAAGAAGGGGTTTAAAATGCTTTTAAAATGGGGGTGCTTGTTCCTATCTGCCTGGAATTTGGCAGACAGGCTCCTATGAAAATTTCACTTAAATTGGCAAGGGAACTAAGTTGCACCCCAAAAATGTGTTTCCAATTGAAACCAGTGAAAATGAATAAAGAATAGAATAAAGAATCTAAAGCAGCGTAATAATCATAATAAAATTACGTAGGCTGCGGTCACACGGAGCATTAGGCATGCTAGAGAGACAGAAGATAGGCGGATTTTCCGGGCGCGATCTCACCCCTACTTCTGGGAAGCGTAGAGCTCCCATGGTTCACCCGAGGCTTCCCGCCGAAGATGCATGGTTAAAAACTAGTACCTTGAAGGGCGGGCGTTTGATCGCGTTTCCGGTGGTAGTTCCGGCGCCCGCCCATGCCCCCTCGTATAAAGGTGTTTTTTTTCCCCAACTGTCCATGGGATGCGCACAAGCACCCAACGGGGCATGTGCACACTTTGGTGTCCGGAAAACAAAACACCTGCTTGCCGCGCCGCTTCTTTGCTGCGGCGCAGGATTGTGGTGTGCTCGGCACCTCCCCCCCACCATGGGACCTCCACGGTATGTCTGCTGGGGCAACCGCACGTTATTTTGCCCTGGGGCAAACAGCCACGCCTCCCCCCCCCCCGTGTTATCCGGCCCGTGTGACCGGGGCCTTAGTAATGAACTGAACTGAACCTGAATCAAACCCCCGTGCCCACAATTACTGACTAGTAGGAAGCCAGTTCTGAATTTAATCTTGAGTGGTGCCCAAGATTTGGCATGAGATGTCAATGGTGGCCGATCACTTGGGCAAGGCATCACGTGGCCATCAAAGCCGACATACGTGTACACGGGAAGCTGCCCGGGCCGTCCGGTCTAGTTACATTAAACCTCCAGAAAGGAAGCCTAACGAAGGAGGCAAAAGCTATGTGTAAAAAGCTTTCCTGAAAACTTCAAAGGTATTTCAAGCCATGATAGCTGCAGCTCAGAAAGAATACACACCGCCGATTAGGAAAGATACAAGGGGGAAAACCCCCAGAGATCTGAAGTCAAATGTTAACTGTGTTAGTCCGACTGGAGTGGTGGGGAATGAGGGGAGAGAACGAACCGGCAGATACTGTCAGTGACAGGGACTTAGTCCGACCAGCCACGTGTCCCTCGCCATGGAGAAGATCGAGGCTGCTGGGTTACATGTCTGGTGTTTGGTCAGGTGAGGGGGTGGGAGGGGGGGCAGGAAGAGTCCGGCCCAAGTTCAGGTTGCCAAAGGGTCAGAGACTGAGGCTGCTGAGGGGTTAGGATCAGGCCAAGGAGTTATCAAGGGCAGACGGAAGGGGCAAGGCCCAACAGACAGAAATGAGGGACAGCACAACCGTTGTGCGAAGGCTCAGCTAACCCCTATGGGACCCCCGCTTTGGATCCTTTCTGGTAAGCCCAGAGAGAGCGGCCATTTTTGTTCCACCGCTTTGGGGTAGGGCCTGTTGGCAGCACAAACGCGCGGAGGGCAAGGGTGGTATCACGTGTTTCTTTTCACACACCCTGAGAGGAGCAGCAGGACAGGGAGGCAAGGCGGCTCTTCAGGAGGAGGCGGACCTCCTGGGCCAGTCCACCGTAACAAGGAACCCTCTCCTGTTGCCTCCTGACCTAGCCACGGGCTCAATCCAGTTTCGGCCAGTTCCGCATGCAGTCGGGCGAGGTTCCACGTGCAGTCCTAAGCAATGTTTACTGCAAGCCACTGAGCTGCGAGCAAGCGGGAACAGGGAGGGAAACAAGCAAAACATGGCAGCTAGCTGACAGTACCCGAGCTTCGCTCCCAAACACGATAGACGTTCGGGTCCTAGTTCCCAGCCAATCGGGAACCCAGGGTCCCCAGGAATAATCTAATCAGTGCATATAAGCCGGGCCTGTGAGCCGGCTACTTTGTCTTGTTCTTCTCCAAATAAAGTAGGAGAGCGGAATTCACTATGTAAGTCTCAGTACTTTTCAAAGAAGAAGAAGAAGAAGAAGAAGAAGAAGAAGAAGAAGAAGAAGAAGAAGAAGAAGAAGAAGAAGAAGAAGAAGAAGAAGAAGAAGAAGAAGACGACGACGACGACGACGACATTGGATTTATACCCCGCCCTTCACTTGGAGTCTCAGAGCGGCTTACAAACTCCTTTCCCTTCCCCTCCCCACAACAGACACCCAGTGAGGTGGGTGGGGCTGAGAGAGCTCTTGACAGAAACTGCTCTTTTTCAAGGACAGCTGTGCCAGAGCTTGCGACTGACCCAAGGTCACATCAGCAGGTGCACATGGAGGAGTGGGGAATCAAACCCGGTTCTCCCAGATTAGAGTCCGCGCACTTAACCACTTAACCACTACACCAGAATGGCTTCCTTGCCCTGCTTGGGGCCTTCTGGAGACACCCGGTTGGCCACTGGGGGTGCATTTTGCTGGACTAGATGAACCTTTGGCCTTACACAGGAGGGCTACATGCTTAAGTTCTTTAGTTTACATTTCCCTGAAAGGGGGGAGGGGAGATTATTCTATCAGGGCCTTCCTGTGGAAAATCTCTGTGAACAATTGTTTTGTCAGCTCTAACCATTGCATCACACTTCTCTTTGTTTCCCCCTTACCGAATGGCAAGTGGCACGGACAGACGAGAACGAAGCCAGTTGCTTGTAAAATAAGACACTTCAAAGCCTTCAGCGCCTTCCGGTTTTGCAGCAAGAAAGACCCTTTCAAGTCCAAGCAAGTTACCCAAAGCAGGAGAGAAGAGCTCCAGGGCTCTGAAGGAGCTGGAAGACAGAAAATCAAAGTGGGGGGTTTATGCCAGACACAGTTGCTGGCCTTATCCACAGAATCTCAGAGCCCCCCCTGTGCAATGCAGAAGCAAATCAATTTTTGCCCAGGAAAAAACCCTGACCCCTTCATTTGCCTCTAAGCCTTTCAGTGGATTCATGTTTCTTTCTTCTTACGTTAATTCAGATGGTTCCCTCCCCCCACACCCCTGACTGCCTAGGACAGTGGTGGCGAACCTATGGCACGGGTGCCAGAGGCGGCACTCAGAGCCCTCTCTGTGGGCACACGTGCCATCGCACCAGCCAGGCCCAGACCATCATTAAAGTGTTGAATTCTCTGCCAAATAATTTTATGGAAATGACAGCATTTGGGATTGCTTTCCTTGCTTTGTTTGGATCATCTTAAGTTAATGTATGGGTTGTTTTTTCTAAAGTAAAACCTCAGTATTCAGGTCAAATTGCCGTGTTGGCACTTTGCGATCAATAAGTGGGTTTTGGGTCACAGTTTGGGCACTCAGTCTCTAAAAGGTTCGCCATCTCTGGCCTAGGAAATACCTCTTGCTCAAAAGGTACCCCATTCTCTCTCTCTCTCTGATCCCAGAAGGCGAAACAGAAGGGCCCTTTGCCTATGCCATAGGTGTGGCACCATGACCTGCAACATCAAGAGACCATCCGAAGTGCCCGAGCTATAGCCCTGGACCCGGGGCCACCCTTGCTGGCATGAAAAGGAGCCGCAGGTGTTCTGGCCTTAACTTTATACATACATGAAGCTGCCTTATGCCGAATCAGACGCTCAGTCCATCAAGGTCAATATTGTCTACTCAGACCAGCAGCAGCTCTCCAGGGTCTCAGGCAGAGGCATTTCTCATCACCCACTGCCTAGCCTTTTGAACTGGAGATGCCGGGGATTGAACCTGGGACCTCCTGCATGCCAAGCAGAGGCTCCTCTGCAGGAGCCAGGAGCAGCCCAGCTGAACTGTCCCTGTGGTGCCACAAGCCAGCAACTGAACTCCGCGATGCTGACAATGCCCACTGGCTCACCCTGTGCCTCCTCCCACAGAATGGCAGCAGGTTAGATGGCAGGTGTGCCTCATTCGCCTTCTCGCGTCAGAGGGCGGCCATGTTGGGTCAGCAGTTGAACAGATTTGAGGCCAGTCGCTCCTTAGAGAACAGCAAGTTTTTCAGGGCAGAAGCTTTTGAGAGTCAAACTTCCTTCGTCAGATATGATTAGGAATCCTTCTTCTAAGGATCCTTTCATGTATTCAGCATCTTGCATGTAGCAAGCTGGCACACCCGAGAGAAAGATCTAAGACAGCCCAGTGTTTCATGTGCTAATTCATGACATGCCAATAAAGGCATTGTATTTGTATTTGTTTGACATGCAAGCAGCTTCTTATTAGATAGGGGGAGCTTTTAAAACTAGGACGCCCCCACACCCACCTGCCACCTCAAATGGTACTTTCCATCTACCGGCTCCTTCTGTGGAAGGGGGTATATGGGCTTTTTACCTTCTTGGATAGCCGTTGCTTCCCACTGAACGGACGGACGGACGAGTGAACGAATGAATTGGTCGTGGCAGACCTGTCGTCTCTACCAGTCTGAAGTCCTGATGATGACCTGAAGATTGATTCTGGGTCTGGCCTGCAGGGTCTAAGAGCTTGTCTGACAGTTCCTCAAGGTAATTGCACCTGTGGGTATGCAGCCAGGTGGGCAAAGGTTGGCTGTTTTCAGGGTCTGGTGAATTCCCAGAGAAACACCAGTGCTGGAAAAAGTGTCCAGCACATTTACTCAGAAGTAAGCCTACTGAGGTAAATGGTGAGCAGAGGAGTGCAGTGACCCTTACCCTTTGGCAATCCAAGACCCCTCCCCCCCATTTCGATTTAAACATTTTGGAAAACCTCCCTGCCTCCCTCTCTGGCACTGGACAGCCCCATAACCTGAGAATGGGAAGGGAAGGGGGTGGACCGTCACCCCTTCTGTCCTTCCTCACCTCCCCCTGCCCGCCGGCCCGCAGAGCTTGCCCTCCTCACTTGCCTCCCAGCCCTTTCCTGAGGGCGCGGGGCAGACTGGACCTTCCCCACGGAGGCCTCCTGTCCTGTGACTAGGTTTGCCAGCCAACAGCAGGGGCAACGGGTGGGAGTTTGCGGGGAGGCGAGGATTTGGGGGGGGGGGGCTTATGTCACTCTCACTGAAGATGCAAAAGGGACGTCATGCTTCCTAGGAGTAGGAATGAGCACAAACCGGCTCACAAACTAAAGTTTGTCACAAATTTTGGGTGGTTTGTGGCTTGCAAAGCCAAGTGTGTGGTGGGGCGACAGGCACAAACGTCCCACAAACTTTTATGCTGTTTATGGCGGCTCATCAACGGATACATTTCCAGACAGACTATCTCTGCTCAATTAATTTTTTAAAAAAACTTCAAAGCAACTGGGGTGGCAGAATTCTCCAGCCTTGGAAGCACCAATAGGGGCCCTCCAAACTTAATAGGCACTGCTGGCTGCCAATAACAGAGTTACATTTATGCTCTGTGGGATCAGAATCCTATAGATACCCTCAGCTCAACTCCAGAGCCTCTCCAGTTTGAGCCAGTTTGGTGTAGTGGTTAAATGTGCAGACTCTAATCTGGGAGAGCCCGGTTTGATTCCCCCACTTCTTCACATGCAGACAGCTGGATGACCTTGGGCAAGCCATAGTTCTGACAAGAGCTGTCCTTGAAAGAGCAGTCCTCAAAAGAGCTCTCTCAGCCCCACCTACCTCACAGAGTGTCTGTTGTGGGGAGGGGAAGGGAAAGGAGTTTGTGAGCCGCTCTGAGACTCTGAGTGAAGGGCAGGCTATAAATCCAATCTCCTCCTCCTCCTCTTCCTCTGTTGGCTGTTTTACAGAGAGGCAGGGAACTTGTAAAAAGCAGAGCACATTCATTTATTCCTGATTGTGACTGTGAACACCTCTCCCCTGATGGGGTTTAGGGTTAGGTGGACTCAGGGCTCTGAGCCACCCTGTCTCTCTCTGCTGAGTGGTGGGGCTTAGCTACTGGGTGCCTTAGCTGAGGACCCACATTTTATACCCTCCTGATTGTGAACTCCTCTCCACTGCGACATAAGTGGAGTTCCTCCTCCCCCTCCCCCTTTCTCTCATGCAGCAGACGGGCAGACTCGATGCTGCCTGAGAAGTGGGCGGCCAGGGACCAGCAGGTCTCAAGCAAGGACCACATCTCAAGGGGGGCAGCGTCCCAGGTGGCCTTGACAGTGCACCCCAGCCCCAGAGCATCCTTCACCAGACAGATGATGCCCTTAAGGCACACAGCCGCCACTGCTTGGAGCAATGCTGGCATCTGTGACCATGTGGCCACGGGCAATGTTGCCATTGTACACCCACTCCCTCAGGTTATTCTGCACCATGGTGGTGGTGATTTGTGCCATGAGGTCTGCATCGACCCCCTGAATATGGAGCAGAACCACTTTGTCGCCAGGAGGCAGGACTGTCCCCTCCTGGGCCCTGGCCCGTGTCGCGACAGTCCTGCTGGCTGCTCCAGAGCTCTGCTGTGAAGTGCACAGTCCTGCCTTGCCCTATGGAGAGCTGAGCTTTGGCCATCAGCACTGCAGCCGGTGAAAGGCTACGTCCCCCGCGAGGGAGAGTGGCTGGCCATCCACGGCAATCATCTCGCTGTAGCTAAGTGCTGGGAGGTGAGATAGGGAACCAGTTGCCGGACCAGCCAAAGATGATAAAAGGCTGACCTGGCAACCGCGGTGACCAGGGCCGCCATTGGAAGTGGAGGTTGACCTCGCCCTCAGTGCTGGGGTCAACAATGCCCCGCCAAGCGTTGGGAGCCAGATCCCCAATCCCAATCCCCCGTGACTCAGGTGCAGGACCTCCGTCTTTGTTGGCTTTAATATCAGATGGCTCTGCTGTAATTGTCCAGCCACAGCCCCTAATGCCCCATCCATCGACAGACAAAGCCGGGTGTCATCAGCATACTGACGGCATCCCAGCACAACCCCCCAGACCAACTGGGCGAGGGGGCACATGTAGATGTTGAACAACATCAGAGAGGTGGTTTCCTGCCATCCTGGGAGACCTGGCGACCCTCGATAATGTGGCCCAGGGCTCCTGCAGGAGTTCAGCGGCTGTAATGGCCACCCCACCTGTCCTGCCCACATGCCCGACCGTTGTCTATCATTGCATGTGTGGCCCTAGAGGCAAGTGGATCCCCCCTCCCGGTCTGTCCAGGCAGGATGGTCAGCCTTGATTTATGGACCCCCTGGAGTCCCCTTGTGGCCCCCCTGGGATCTGTGGGCCCCAGTCTGCTTTGTTAAGGGGGGGGCGGAGAGCTGAAGGGGAAAGAGATGAGAATGGGGAGGGCTTTCTCCCCTGCAGCAGTGAGAGGGAGAGGGGACCTATGAGGCCTTCACACCCAGTTCCGCACAGGAAAGTCACTGGAAGCCATTTAACATCTCAGCTTGTCTTCATTAACTCTGAAGTAATTAACAACCCATCCACTATTAAGAACTCCTCTCAGGCACCAGCTCAGGTTCCCTTCCTGCTGTTCCAGCACAGAGGGGGGGGGGTGCAGAGAAAGCGGAACGAACGCTTCCCTCGACACCCTCCTATCCACTTTCCCTTCACCATGTTTGGCATCTGTATTTCCAAGCAATGCTGACAGCCACCTCCGTGCGCGAGGCAGAAACGGGTGCCGGTGGCCCCACTGTGGCCACTGCTGGGAGCCCCCACGGCCAGTTATGGGCACCACTGTGGGGGAGGAGAGGACCACAGGCGGGGGGGGGGGGGGGGGGCGG
>NW_015168059.1:381793-382297 GCF_001447785.1 Gekko japonicus
CAGCAGGAAGGAGGTCCAAACCAGAATCAGTTGGACTAGTTCAGCCAGGAGCTGGCCTGGCTCAGCAGTTAAGAGGCTGAGCTACGAACTGGGAAGTCCCAGGCTCGCATTTGTCTCTGGCATGAACTCAACAGGTGACTTTAGCCAAACCATTTTCTCTTTCGGCCTCAGTCTTTTCCCGGCATCATGAGGAAAATAATGTGGGCTTCCCTTAGAGAGTTGCTGCAACTATTACAAGAACGTGATACCTCAAGGGTGAGGCACCATCGAGAACACTAATGCCAAGTAATTATTAATAATACTAAATAGTATCAGGGAAGGGAAGGCGGCCTGGCATAGCCCCGTTGAATCAGATCTCTGAAGCCAAGCGGGGTCGGTACTTGGAAGGGAGACCCCCAAGGAAGACTCTGCAGGGGAAGGCAAAAGGGCCAACCTCCGCTGCTTCCCACTTGCCTCAAGAGCCCCTGGCTGGGGGGGGGGGGGGGCCGGCTGCTCGTAGGGGAC